>NW_027038514.1:0-32151 GCF_034236695.1 Oncorhynchus nerka
TATATGACCTGGTGAGTTTATATGGTGTATATGACCTGGGGAGTTTATATATTGTATATGACCTGGGGAGTTTATATATTATATATGACCTGGTGAGTTTATATGGTGTATATATGACCTGGTGAGTTTATATGGTATATATATGACCTGGTGAGTTTATATGGTATATATATGACCTGGGGAGTTTATATGGTATATATATGACCTGGGGAGTTTATATGGTATATATATGACCTGGTGAGTTTATATGGTGTGTATATGACCTGGTGAGTTTATATGGTGTATATATGACCTGGTGAGTTTATATGGTGTATATATGACCTGGTGAGTTTATATGGTGTATATATGACCTGGTGAGTTTATATGGTGTATATATGACCTGGTGAGTTTATATGGTATATATATGACCTGGTGAGTTTATATATTATATATGACCTGGTGAGTTTATATGGTGTATATATGACCTGGTGAGTTTATATGGTATATATATGACCTGGTGAGTTTATATATTATATATGACCTGGTGAGTTTATATGGTGTATATATGACCTGGTGAGTTTATATGGTGTATATATGACCTGGTGAGTTTATATGGTGTATATATGACCTGGTGAGTTTATATGGTGTATATATGACCTGGTGAGTTTATATGGTGTATATATGACCTGGTGAGTTTATATGGTGTATATATGACCTGGTGAGTTTATATGGTGTATATATGACCTGGTGAGTTTATATGGTGTATATATGACCTGGTGAGTTTATATGGTGTATATGACCTGGTGAGTTTATATATTATATATGACCTGGTGAGTTTATATGGTGTATATATGACCTGGTGAGTTTTTATGGTGTATATATGACCTGGTGAGTTTATATATTATATATGACCTGGTGAGTTTATATGGTGTATATGACCTGGTGAGTTTATATGGTGTATATGACCTGGGGAGTTTATATATTGTATATGACCTGGGGAGTTTATATATTATATATGACCTGGTGAGTTTATATGGTGTATATGACCTGGTGAGTTTATATGGTGTATATATGACCTGGTGAGTTTATATATTATATATGACCTGGGGAGTTTATATGGTGTATATATGACCTGGGGAGTTTATATGGTGTATATATGACCTGGTGAGTTTATATATTATATATGACCTGGTGAGTTTATATATTATATATGACCTGGTGAGTTTATATATTATATATGACCTGGGGAGTTTATATGGTGTATATATGACCTGGTGAGTTTATATATTATATATGACCTGGGGAGTTTATATGGTGTATATATGACCTGGGGAGTTTATATGGTGTATATATGACCTGGTGAGTTTATATGGTGTATATATGACCTGGTGAGTTTATATATTATATATGACCTGGGGAGTTTATATGGTGTATATATGACCTGGGGAGTTTATATGGTGTATATATATGACCTGGGGAGTTTATATGGTGTATATATGACCTGGTGAGTTTATATGGTGTATATATGACCTGGGGAGTTTATAGTTTATATGGTGTATATATTATATATGACCTGGTGAGTTTATATGGTGTATATATGACATGGGGAGTTTATATGGTGTATATATGACCTGGTGAGTTTATATGGTGTATATATGACCTGGGGAGTTTATATGGTGTATATATGACCTGGGGAGTTTATATGGTGTATATATGACCTGGGGAGTTTATATATGTATATATGACCTGGGGAGTTTATATGGTGTATATATGACCTGGGAGTTTATATGGTGTATATATGACCTGGTGAGTTTATATATTATATATGACCTGGGGAGTTTATATGGTGTATATATGACCTGGTGAGTTTATATGGTGTATATATGACCTGGTGAGTTTATATGGTGTATATATGACCTGGTGAGTTTATATATTATATATGACCTGGTGAGTTTATATATTATATATGACCTGGGGAGTTTATATGGTGTATATATGACCTGGGGAGTTTATATGGTGTATATATGACCTGGTGAGTTTATATGGTGTATATATGACCTGGTGAGTTTATATATTATATATGACCTGGGGAGTTTATATGGTGTATATATGACCTGGTGAGTTTATATGGTGTATATATGACCTGGGGAGTTTATATGGTGTATATATGACCTGGTGAGTTTATATGGTGTATATATGACCTGGGGAGTTTATATGGTGTATATATGACCTGGTGAGTTTATATGGTGTATATATGACCTGGGGAGTTTATATGGTGTATATATGACCTGGGGAGTTTATATGGTGTATATATGACCTGGTGAGTTTATATATTATATATGACCTGGGGAGTTTATATGGTGTATATATGACCTGGGGAGTTTATATGGTGTATATATGACCTGGGGAGTTTATATGGTGTATATATGACCTGGGGAGTTTATATATTATATATGACCTGGTGAGTTTATATGGTGTATATATGACCTGGGGAGTTTATATGGTGTATATATGACCTGGTGAGTTTATATATTATATATGACCTGGGGAGTTTATATGGTGTATATATGACCTGGTGAGTTTATATATTATATATGACCTGGTGAGTTTATATATTATATATGACCTGGGGAGTTTATATATTATATATGACCTGGTGAGTTTATATGGTGTATATATGACCTGGGGAGTTTATATGGTGTATATATGACCTGGGAGTTTATATATTATATATGACCTGGGGAGTTTATATGGTGTATATATGACCTGGTGAGTTTATATGGTGTATATATGACCTGGTGAGTTTATATGGTGTATATATGACCTGGGGAGTTTATATATTATATATGACCTGGGGAGTTTATATGGTGTATATATGACCTGGGGAGTTTATATATTATATATGACCTGGGGAGTTTATATGGTGTATATATGACCTGGTGAGTTTATATATTATATATGACCTGGTGAGTTTATATTATACAGTGACGAGAACAAGTATATGAACTAATGACACATTATTGTATTTTTATTGTCTGGTGAGATTATATATGTAAATTATATATTACCTGGTATTATATATGTAAATTATATATTACCTGGTGAGATTATATATGTAAATTATATATTACCTGGTGAGATTCTATATGTAAATGATATATTACCTGGTGAGATTATATATGTAAATGATATATTACCTGGTGAGATTATATATGTAAATTATATATTACCTGGTGAGATTATATATTTATATAATATATTACCTGGTGAGATTATATATTTATATAATATATTACCTGGTGAGATTCTATATTTATATAATATATTACCTGGTGAGATTCTATATGTAAATTATATATTTCCTGGTGAGATTATATATTTATATAATATATTACCTGGTGAGATTCTATATGTAAATTATATATTACCTGGTGAGATTATATATTTATATAATATATTACCTGGTGAGATTCTATATGTAAATTATATATTACCTGGTGAGATTATATATTTATATAATATATTACCTGGTGAGATTATATATGTAAATTATATATGACCTGGTGAGATTATATATGTAAATTATATATGACCTGGTGAGATTATATATGTAAATTATATATGACCTGGTGAGATTATATATGTAAATTATATATGACCTGGTGAGATTATATATGTAAATTATATATGACCTGGTGAGATTATATATGTAAATTATATATGACCTGGTGAGATTATATATGTAAATTATATATGACCTGGTGAGATTATATATGTAAATTATATATGACCTGGTGAGATTATATATGTAAATTATATATGACCTGGTGAGATTATATATGTAAATTATATATGACCTGGTGAGATTATATATGTAAATTATATATGACCTGGTGAGATTATATATGTAAATGATATATGACCTGGTGAGATTATATATGTAAATGATATATGACCTGGTGAGATTATATATGTAAATTATATATGACCTGGTGAGATTATATATGTAAATTATATATGACCTGGTGAGATTATATATGTAAATTATATATGACCTGGTGAGATTATATATGTAAATTATATATGACCTGGTGAGATTATATATGTAAATTATATATGACCTGGTGAGATTATATATTTATATGATATATTACCTGGTGAGTTTTTGGCCTGCCTGTCAAACCCTTCAAATGCAAAGTGAGGAAAGGATGTACGGATTACCTTTACAAACATCTGCATTAAAGGATCCTCAATTTCTGATTCCATCCAGTGGACATAACATTGGTGTTTGTCTACAGGGGAGGGTTTCGGACACTTATTTGAATTCTGAAATAACCGCCCCCTAGTCTTTCGTGTTGCAGGTTGGTTACTGCCTCAAATAGGGACTTGTAGCAGGGACTACAGTTAGGTCTTGGGGGTTGGTTAATAGGGACTGGTAGCAGGGACTACAGTTAGGTCTTGGGGGTTGGTTAATAGGGACTGGTAGCAGTGACTATAGTTAGGTCTTGGGGGTTGGTTAATAGGGACTGGTAGCAGTGACTATAGTTAGGTCTTGGGGGTTGGTTAATAGGGACTGGTAGCAGGGACTACAGTTAGGTCTTGGGGGTTGGTTAATAGGGACTGGTAGCAGCCAGTGACTACAGTTAGGTCTTGGGGGTTGGTTAATAGGGACTGGTAGCAGTGACTATAGTTAGGTCTTGGGGGTTGGTTAATAGGGACTGGTAGCAGTGACTATAGTTAGGTCTTGTGGGTTGGTTAATAGGGACTGGTAGCAGTGACTATAGTTAGGTCTTGTGGGTTGGTTAATAGGGACTGGTAGCAGTGACTATAGTTAGGTCTTGGGGTTGGTTAATAGGGACTGGTAGCAGCCAGGGCCTACAGTTAGGTCTTGGAGGTTGGTTAATAGGGACTGGAAGCAGTGACTATAGTTAGGTCTTGGGGGTTGGTTAATAGGGACTGGTAGCAGCCAGAGACTACAGTTAGGTCTTGGGGTTGGTTAATAGGGACTGGTAGCAGCCAGGGACTACAGTTAGGTCTTGGGGGTTGGTTAATAGGGACTGGTAGCAGCCAGAGACTACAGTTAGGTCTTGGGGTTGGTTAATAGGGACTGGTAGCAGCCAGAGACTACAGTTAGGTCTTGGCGGTTGGTTAATAGGGACTGGTAGCAGCCAGAGACTACAGTTAGGTCTTGGGGTTGGTTAATAGGGACTGGTAGCAGGGACTACAGTTAGGTCTTGGGGGTTGGTTAATAGGGACTGGTAGCAGGGACTACAGTTAGGTCTTGGGGGTTGGTTAATAGGGACTGGTAGCAGGGACTACAGTTAGGTCTTGGGGGTTGGTTAATAGGGACTGGTAGCAGTGACTATAGTTAGGTCTTGTGGGTTGGTTAATAGGGACTGGTAGCAGCCAGGGCCTATAGTTAGGTCTTGGAGTTTGGTTAATAGGGACTGGTAGCAGTGACTATAGTTAGGTCTTGGGGGTTGGTTAATAAGGACTGGTAGCAGCCAGGGACTACAGTTAGGTCTTGGGGTTGGTTAATAGGGACTGGTAGCAGCCAGGGACTACAGTTAGGTCTTGGGGGTTGGTTAATAGGGACTGGTAGCAGGGACTACAGTTAGGTTTTGGGGGTTGGTTAATAGGGACTGGTAGCAGTGACTATAGTTAGGTCTTGGGGGTTGGTTAATAGGGACTGGTAGCAGTGACTATAGTTAGGTCTTGGGGTTGGTTAATAGGGACTGGTAGCAGCCAGGGCCTACAGTTAGGTCTTGGAGGTTGGTTAATAGGGACTGGAAGCAGTGACTATAGTTAGGTCTTGGGGTTGGTTAATAGGGACTGGTAGCAGCCAGAGACTACAGTTAGGTCTTGGGGGTTGGTTAATAGGGACTGGTAGCAGCCAGGGACTACAGTTAGGTCTTGGGGGTTGGTTAATAGGGACTGGTAGCAGCCAGAGACTACAGTTAGGTCTTGGCGGTTGGTTAATAGGGACTGGTAGCAGCCAGAGACTACAGTTAGGTCTTGGGGGTTGGTTAATAGGGACTGGTAGCAGGGACTACAGTTAGGTCTTGGGGGTTGGTTAATAGGGACTGGTAGCAGGGACTACAGTTAGGTCTTGGGGGTTGGTTAATAGGGACTGGTAGCAGTGACTATAGTTAGGTCTTGTGGGTTGGTTAATAGGGACTGGTAGCAGCCAGGGCCTATAGTTAGGTCTTGGAGTTTGGTTAATAGGGACTGGTAGCAGTGACTATAGTTAGGTCTTGGGGGTTGGTTAATAAGGACTGGTAGCAGCCAGGGACTACAGTTAGGTCTTGGGGGTTGGTTAATAGGGACTGGTAGCAGCCAGGGACTACAGTTAGGTCTTGGGGGTTGGTTAATAGGGACTGGTAGCAGGGACTACAGTTAGGTTTTGGGGGTTGGTTAATAGGGACTGGTAGCAGTGACTATAGTTAGGTCTTGGGGGTTGGTTAATAGGGACTGGTAGCAGTGACTATAGTTAGGTCTTGGGGGTTGGTTAATAGGGACTGGTAGCAGCCAGGGCCTACAGTTAGGTCTTGGAGGTTGGTTAATAGGGACTGGAAGCAGTGACTATAGTTAGGTCTTGGGGGTTGGTTAATAGGGACTGGTAGCAGCCAGAGACTACAGTTAGGTCTTGGGGGTTGGTTAATAGGGACTGGTAGCAGCCAGGGACTACAGTTAGGTCTTGGGGTTGGTTAATAGGGACTGGTAGCAGCCAGAGACTACAGTTAGGTCTTGGGGTTGGTTAATAGGGACTGGTAGCAGCCAGAGACTACAGTTAGGTCTTGGCGGTTGGTTAATAGGGACTGGTAGCAGCCAGAGACTACAGTTAGGTCTTGGGGGTTGGTTAATAGGGACTGGTAGCAGGGACTACAGTTAGGTCTTGGGGGTTGGTTAATAGGGACTGGTAGCAGGGACTACAGTTAGGTCTTGGGGGTTGGTTAATAGGGACTGGTAGCAGGGACTACAGTTAGGTCTTGGGGTTGGTTAATAGGGACTGGTAGCAGTGACTATAGTTAGGTCTTGTGGGTTGGTTAATAGGGACTGGTAGCAGCCAGGGCCTATAGTTAGGTCTTGGAGTTTGGTTAATAGGGACTGGTAGCAGTGACTATAGTTAGGTCTTGGGGGTTGGTTAATAAGGACTGGTAGCAGCCAGGGACTACAGTTAGGTCTTGGGGGTTGGTTAATAGGGACTGGTAGCAGCCAGGGACTACAGTTAGGTCTTGGGGGTTGGTTAATAGGGACTGGTAGCAGGGACTACAGTTAGGTTTTGGGGGTTGGTTAATAGGGACTGGTAGCAGTGACTATAGTTAGGTCTTGGGGGTTGGTTAATAGGGACTGGTAGCAGCCAGGGACTACAGTTAGGTCTTGGGGGTTGGTTAATAGGGACTGGTAGCAGGGACTACAGTTAGGTCTTGGGGGTTGGTTAATAGGGACTGGTAGCAGGGACTACAGTTAGGTCTTGGGGGTTGGTTAATAGGGACTGGTAGCAGGGACTACAGTTAATAGCCCTGATGTTGTCAAGCCAAACAATCACGATTATGAACATATAATGTTACTCGTGCTTTGACTTTTCCAGGTGTGCGGGAAGTCGTTCAACAGAATGTACAACCTGCTGGGTCACATGCACCTCCACGCCGGCTCCAAACCCTTCAAGTGTCCTTACTGCTCCTCCAAGTTTAACCTGAAGGGGAACCTCAGCCGACACATGAAGGTCAAACACGGCATGGACATCTCACCTGACGGACAAGGTAGGGCTTGACCCCTAACCCTTTACCCCTAACCCTTTACCCTAACCCTTTACCCCTAACCCTTTACCCCTAACCCTTTACCCCTAACCCTTTACCCCTAACTCTTTACCCTTTACCTTTACCCTTTACCCCTAACCCTTTACCCCTAACCCTTTACCCCTAACCCTTTACCCTAAGACCTAACCCTTTACCCCTAACCCTTTACCCTAAGAACAAACCCTTTACCCCTAACCACTGATGAATATCTCCCCTGATGGACAAGGTAAGGCTTCATCCCTAACCCGTTACACTAACCAAGCATGAACATCTCCCCTGACGGACAAGGTAGGGCTTTATCCCTAACCCTTTACCCTAACCCAGCATGAACATCTCCCCTGATGGACAAGGTAGGGCTTTACTCTCCTTCCTCTCATCTCACGATCCATCACTTATTTATTCAGCCACCTAACTACCATTCCTGTAGCCTTCTTATTGTAGGCTGTTAGTAACAGTCAATGAGCAGCCTGACTTGGTGGTTGTATATCCTGTTTGTTAAAACTTTGTTTGTGATCCAGTTGGTTCTACCACTGTGTTCTGGGTTGGTTCTACCACTGTTCTGGGTTGGTTCAACCACTGGGTTAGGGTTGGTTCAACCACTGTGTTCAGGGTTGGGATTAGGGTTTGTTCTACCACTGTGTTCTGGGTTGGGGTTAGGGTTGGTTCTACCACTGTGTTCTGGGTTTGTTCAACCTCTGGGTTGGGGTTAGTGTTGGTTACATTACATTACATTTAAGTCATTTAGCAGACGCTCTTATCCAGAGCGACTTACAAATTGGTTCTACCACTGTGTTCTGGGTTTGTTCAACCACTGTTCTGGGTTGGGGTTGGTTCTACCACTGTTCTGGGTTAGGGTTTGTTCAACCACTGTGTTCTGGGTTGGGATTAGGGTTGGTTCTACCACTGTTCTGGGTTGGGGTTGGTTCAACCACTGTGTTCTGGGTTGGTTCAACCACTGTGTTCTGGGTTGGGGTTGGTTCTACCACTGTGTTCTGGGTTGGGGTTAGGGTTGGTTCTACCACTGTGTTCTGGGTTTGTTCAACCTCTGGGTTGGGGTTAGGGTTGGTCCTACCACTGTGTTCTAGGTTTGTTCAACCACTGGGTTCTGGATTGGGGTTGGTCCTACCACTGTGTTCTGGGTTTGTTCAACCTCTGGGTTGGGGTTAGTGTTGGTTACATTACATTACATTTAAGTCATTTAGCAGACGCTCTTATCCAGAGCGACTTACAAATTGGTTCTACCACTGTGTTCTGGGTTTGTTCAACCACTGTTCTGGGTTGGGGTTGGTTCTACCACTGTTCTGGGTTAGGGTTTGTTCAACCACTGTGTTCTGGGTTGGGATTAGGGTTGGTTCTACCACTGTTCTGGGTTGGGGTTGGTTCAACCACTGTGTTCTGGGTTGGTTCAACCACTGTGTTCTGGGTTGGGGTTGGTTCTACCACTGTGTTCTGGGTTGGGGTTGGTTCAACCACTGTGTTCTGGGTTGGGGTTGGTTCAACCACTGTGTTCTGGGTTGGTTCAACCACTGTGTTCTGGGTTGGTTCAACCACTGTGTTCTGGGTTGGTTCTACCACTGTGTTCTGGGTCGGGGTTGGGGTTGGTTCAACCACTGTGTTCTGGGTTGGTTCAACCACTGTGTTCTGGGTTGGGGTTGGTTCTACCACTGTGTTCTGGGTTGGGGTTGGTTCTACCACTGTGTTCTGGGTCGGGGTTGGGGTTGGTTCAACCACTGTGTTCTGGGTTGGTTCAACCACTGTGTTCTGGGTTGGGGTTGGTTCTACCACTGTGTTATGGGTCGGGGTTGGGGTTGGTTCAACCACTGTACTCTCCCTAACAGCCCTGTTTCTCTGTGTGTTCCCAGATGCTCTTCCTGGGATGGAGGGCCAGGGCCACTATGAGGAGGACAACTTTGACTTTGGGACCTCAGGGGCAAACAACAACATGGATAATGGAGGCTCCCAGAACCTCACCAAGCTCACCACGGCCAACATGGACGACATGGACAACTATTACAACTTTGGGAAGGATACAGCTAACTACAACACGTCTTGAGCAGCAGGAGAATAGTGTTAATGGACTACAGACCATTAGACACCATGGATTAATGGAGAAGAGACCATGGGTTATTGGTGGACTAACTGCAGACCATGGGTTATTGGTGGACTAACTACAGACCATGGGTTATTGGTGGACTAACTACAGACCATGGGTTATTGGTGGACTAACTACAGACCATGGGTTATTGGTGGACTAACTTCAGACCATGGGTTATTGGTGGACTAACTACAGACCATGGGTTATTGGTGGACTAACTACAGACCATGGGTTATTGGTGGACTAACTACAGACCATGGGTTATTGGTGGACTAACTACAGACCATGGGTTATTGGTGGACTAACTACAGACCATGGGAAAACAGAAAGGAAAATGCCACACTGCTGCTCCCAGCTGATATTTATTTATAACGTTTCCACCCTTAGGTCTTCATCAGGTATCCAGGACCTAATGGTGGAAACATTGTTATAAATAAATATCCGGGAGCACGAGCAGCAGTGTGGCGTTTTCCTTTCTGTTTTCCATGAGTTTACCTAGAACTCCAGCACCTGTGGAAAGTACCTGGATGTGTGTATGTTCTTCAGCTTTTGTTAATGGAGAGGAGACCATGGGTGGGGAACAGACAACATGGCTGCCGTGCTGTGGCAGAGAGAGAGACTGGGTTAGGGCGTGCTGTGGCAGAGAGAGAGACTGGGTTAGGGCGTGCTGTGGCAGAGAGACTGGGTTAGGGCGTGCTGTGGCAGAGAGAGAGACTGGGTTAGGGTGTGCTGTGGCAGAGAGAGAGACTGGGTTAGGGCGTGCTGTGGCAGTGAGAGAGACTGGGTTAGGGCGTGCTGTGGCAGTGAGAGAGACTGGGTTAGGGCGTGCTGTGGCAGTGAGAGAGACTGGGTTAGGGCGTGCTGTGGCAGAGAGACTGGGTTAGGGCGTGCTGTGGCAGAGAGACTGGGTTAGGGCGTGCTGTGGCAGAGAGAGACTGGGTTAGGGCGTGCTGTGGCAGAGAGAGAGACTGGGTTAGGGCGTGCTGTGGCAGAGAGAGACTGGGTTAGGGCGTGCTGTGGCAGAGAGAGAGACTGGGTTAGGGCGTGCTGTGGCAGAGAGAGAGACTGGGTTAGGGCGTACTGTGGCAGAGAGAGAGACTGGGTTAGGGCGTGCTGTGGCAGAGAGAGAGACTGGGTTAGGGCGTGCTGTGGCAGAGAGAGAGACTGGGTTAGGGCGTGCTGTGGCAGAGAGAGTTAGACTGGGTTAGGCGTGCTGTGGCAGAGAGAGACTGGGTTAGGGCGTGCTGTGGCAGAGAGACTGGGTTAGGGCGTGCTGTGGCAGAGAGAGAGACTGGGTTAGGGCGTGCTGTGGCAGAGAGACTGGGTTAGGGCGTGCTGTGGCAGAGAGACTGGGTTAGGGCGTGCTGTGGCAGAGAGACTGGGTTAGGGCGTGCTGTGGCAGAGAGACTGGGTTAGGGCGTGCTGTGGCAGAGAGACTGGGTTAGGGCGTGCTGTGGCAGAGAGAGAGACTGGGTTAGGGCGTGCTGTGGCAGAGAGACTGGGTTAGGGCGTGCTGTGGCAGAGAGAGAGACTGGGTTAGGGCGTGCTGTGGCAGAGAGAGAGACTGGGTTAGGGCGTGCTGTGGCAGAGAGAGAGACTGGGTTAGGGCGTGCTGTGGCAGAGAGAGAGACTGGGTTAGGGCGTGCTGTGGCAGAGAGACTGGGTTAGGGCGTGCTGTGGCAGAGGTTAGGGCGTGCTGTGGCAGAGAGAGAGACTGGGTTAGGGCGTGCTGTGGCAGAGAGACTGTTAGGGCGTGCTGTGGCAGAGAGAGAGACTGGGTTAGGGCGTGCTGTGGCAGAGAGAGAGACTGGGTTAGGGCGTGCTGTGGCAGAGAGACTGGGTTAGGGCGTGCTGTGGCAGAGAGAGAGACTGGGTTAGGGCGTGCTGTGGCAGAGAGAGACTGGGTTAGGGCGTGCTGTGCAGAGAGACTGGGTTAGGGCGTGCTGTGGCAGAGAGAGACTGGGTTAGGGCGTGCTGTGGCAGAGAGAGAGACTGGGTTAGGGCGTGCTGTGGCAGAGAGAGACTGGGTTAGGGTTAGGGCGTGCTGTGGCAGAGAGAGAGACTGGGTTAGGGCGTGCTGTGGCAGAGAGAGAGACTGGGTTAGGGCGTGCTGTGGCAGAGAGAGAGACTGGGTTAGGGCGTGCTGTGGCAGAGAGAGAGACTGGGTTAGGGCGTGCTGTGGCAGAGAGAGGGTTAGGGCGTGCTGTGGCAGACTGGGTTAGGGCGTGCTGTGGCAGAGAGAGAGACTGGGTTAGGGCGTGCTGTGGCAGAGAGACTGGGTTAGAGAGACTGGGTTAGGGCGTGCTGTGGCAGAGAGACTGGGTTAGGGCGTGCTGTGGCAGAGACTGGGTTAGGGCAGGCAGAGACTGGGTTAGGGCGTGCTGTGGCAGAGAGAGACTGGGTTAGGGCGTGCTGTGGCAGAGAGAGAGACTGTTAGGGCAGAGAGAGAGACTGGGTTAGGGCGTGCTGTGGCAGAGAGAGAGACTGGGTTAGGGCGTGCTGTGGCAGAGAGAGACTGGGTTAGGGCGTGCTGTGGCAGAGAGAGACTGGGTTAGGGCGTGCTGTGGCAGAGAGACTGGGTTAGGCGTGCTGTGGCAGAGAGACTGGGTTAGGGCGTGCTGTGGCAGAGAGACTGGGTTAGGGCGTGCTGTGGCAGAGAGACTGGGTTAGGGCGTGCTGTGGCAGAGAGACTGGGTTAGGGCGTGCTGTGGCAGAGAGACTGGGTTAGGGCGTGCTGTGGCAGAGAGACTGGGTTAGGGCGTGCTGTGGCAGAGAGAGAGACTGGGTTAGGGCGTGCTGTGGCAGAGAGAGAGACTGGGTTAGGGCGTGCTGTGGCAGAGAGAGAGACTGGGTTAGGGCGTGCTGTGGCAGAGAGAGACTGGGTTAGGGCGTGCTGTGGCAGAGAGAGAGACTGGGTTAGGGCGTGCTGTGGCAGAGAGAGAGACTGGGTTAGGGCGTGCTGTGGCAGAGAGACTGGGTTAGGGCGTGCTGTGGCAGAGAGAGAGACTGGGTTAGGGCGTGCTGTGGCAGAGAGACTGGGTTAGGGCGTGCTGTGGCAGAGAGACTGGGTTAGGGCGTGCTGTGGCAGTGAGACACAGGGAGGGGGTTCATGGACTCTTTAAGAACCAGAACTGACCTGTCCTGATGGAGGGGCAGGACATGCACTTCAACAGCCAATTCGCTCCACCCATCTCTGATAGAAGTGACTCTGAGACTGACGATTGGGTCTAGAAGTCCTTTGGTATATTCTACCAGACATGATTGGTCTAAAGTCCTTTGGGATATTCTACCAGACATGATTGGTCTAGAAGTCTTTGGGATATTCTACCAGACATGATTGGTCTAGAAGTCTTTGGGATATTCTACCAGACATGATTGGTCTAGAAGTCTTTGGGATATTCTACCAGACATGATTGGTCTAGAAGTCCTTTGGGATAATCTACCAGACATGATTGGTATAGAAGTCCTTTGGGATATTCTACCAGACATGATTGGTCTAGAAGTCTTTGGGATATTCTACCAGACATGATTGGTCTAGAAGTCCTTTGGGATAATCTACCAGACATGATTGGTCTAGAAGTCTTTGGGATATTCTACCAGACATGATTGGTCTAGAAGTCTTTGGGATATTCTACCAGACATGATTGGTCTAGAAGTCTTTGGGATATTCTACCAGACATGATTGGTCTAGAAGTCTTTGGGATATTCTACCAGACATGATTGGTCTAGAAGTCTTTGGGATATTCTACCAGACATGATTGGTCTAGAAGTCTTTGGGATATTCTACCAGACATGATTGGTCTAGAAGCCATTTGGGATAATCTACCAGACATGATTGGTCTAGAAGTCTTTGGGATATTCTACCAGACATGATTGGTCTAGAAGTCCTTTGGGATGATCTACCAGACATGATTGGTCTAGAAGTCCTTTGGGATGATCTACCAGACATGATTGGTCTAGAAGTCCTTTGGGATGATCTACCAGACATGATTGGTCTAGAAGTCCTTTGGGATATTCTACCAGACATGATTGGTCTAAAAGTCCTTGGGATATTCTACCAGACATGATTGGTCTAAAAGTCCTTGGGATATTCTACCAGACATGATTGGTCTGGAAGTCTTTGGGATATTCTACCAGACATGATTGGTCTGGAAGTCTTTGGGATATTCTACCAGACATGATTGGTCTAGAAGTCCTTGGGATATTCTACCAGACATGATTGGTCTAAAAGTCCTTGGGATATTCTACCAGACATGATTGGTCTGGAAGTCTTTGGGATATTCTACCAGACATGATTGGTCTAGAAGTCCTTGGTATATTCTATCAGACATATAGTGACAGATCTAAACTCTGATAAGTTGTGGTATGGAACTGTATCAGCACTCAGAAATCAGTTTTACACAGAAACATCTTACCTGCCATGGAATCATTCACCAATCAGTATGTTTTGACAGAAGGCCGTGCCAGATGCAGTATAACTCTGATCTTAGATCCAACTAGACACACTGTATACAGCGCCTTCAGAAAGTCTTCACACCCCTGGACTTTTTACACATGTTGTGTTACAGCCTGAATTTAAAATGGATTCAATGTCACTGGCCTACACACAGTAATACCCCATAATGTCAAGGTGAATTTATGTTTGTAGAATGTTTTATGAGAAGCTGAAATGTCTTGAATCAGTAAGTATTCAATCCCTTTATTATGGCCAGCCTAAATAAGTTCAGGAATACAAATTTGCTTACCAAGTTGCATGGACTCAGTCTGTGTGCAATAATACTGTTTAGCATGTTTCTTGAATGACTACCTTATCTCTGTACCCCACACAAGCAGATAATTGTAAGGTCTCTCAGTCGAGCAGTGAATTTCAAACACAGATTCAACCACAAAGACCAGAGAGGTTTTCCAATGCCTTGCAAAGAAGGGCACCTATTGGTAGATGGGTAAAATAAAAAAGCAGACATTGATTATCTCTTTGAGCAGGGTGAAGTTTTTAATTACACTTTGGATAGCATATCAATATACCAAGTCACTACAAAGATGCAGGTGTCCTTCCTAACTCAGTTGCAGGAGAGGAAGGAAATCGCTCAGGGATTTCACCATGTGGCCAATGGTGACTTTAAAACAGTTAGAGTTTAATGGCTGTGATAGAAAACTGAGGATGGATCAACAACATTGTAGTTACTCCACAATACTAACTTCAATGACAGAGTGAAAAGAAGGACGCCTCTACAGAATACAAATATTCTAAAACATGCATCCTTTTGTTAGGCACTAAAGTAATACTACAAAAAATATGTCAAAGAAATTAACACTTTGTATTCAGGACATAAAGTTATGTTTGGGGCACATCCAATACAACACATCACTGAGTACCACCCTCCATATTTTTAAGCATGGTGGTGACTGCATCATGTTATGGGTGTGCTTTTCATCATTAAGGACTGGGGAGGTTTTCAGGATAAAAAAGAACCGAATGGAGCTAAGCACAGACAAAATCCTAGAGGAAGACCTGGTTCAGTCTGCTTTCCAACAGACACTGGGAGATGAATTCACCTTTCAGCAGGACAAAAACTTAAAATACAAGGCCAAATATACACTGAACAAAAATATAAACGCAACATGCTACAATTTCAAAGATTCTACTGAGTTACAGGTCATAAGGAAATCAGTCAATTGAAATAAATTCATTAGACCCTAATCTATAGATTTCACATGACTTGAAATACAGATATGCATCTGTTGGGCACAGATACCTTAACAAAAAGGTATGTGCATGGATCAGAAAACCAGTCAGTATCTTTTTTTTTACCCTTATTTAACTAGGCAAGTCCGTTAAGGGCAAATTCTTATTTTCAATGACGGCCTAGGAACAGTGGGTTAACTGCCTGTTCAGGGGCAGAACATCCCCTTGCATAGAGTTGATAAGGCTGTTAATTATGACCTGTGGAATGTTGTGCCACTCCTCTTCAATGGCTGTGTGCAGTTGCTGGATATTGGCAGGAACTGGAACACACTGTCATACACGTTGATACAGAGCATCCCAAACATGCTCAATTAGTGACATGTCTGGTGAGTATGCAGGCCATGGAAGAACTGGGACATTTTCAGCTTCCAGGAATTGTGTTCAGATCCATGTGACATGGGCCCGTGCATTATCATACTGAAACATGAGGTGATGGCAGTGGATGAATGGCACGCCAATGGGCCTCAGGATCTCATCACGGTATCTCTGTGCATTCAAATTGCCATCGATAAAATGCAGTTGTGTTCATTATCCATAGTTTATGCCTGCCCATACCATAACCCCACCGCCACCATGGGGTACTCTGTTCATCAGCAAACCTCTCGTACACTCGACGCCATACACACTGTCTGCTATCTGCCCGGGACAGTTGAAACTGGGATTAATCCATGAAGAGCACACTTCTCTAGCGTGCCAGTGACAATTGAAGGTGAGCATTTTCCCACTGAAGATGGTTACGACGCCGAACACGCAGATGAGCTTCCCTGAGACAGTTTTTGACAGTTTGTGCAGAAATTCTTCGGTTGTGCAAACCCACAGTTTCATCAGCTGTCCAGCTGGCTGGTCTCAGACAATTCTGCAGGTGAAGAAGCTGGTTATGGAGGTCCTGGGCTACAGTGGTTACAGGTGGTCTGCGGTTCTGAGGCTGGTTGGACGTACTGCCAAATTCTCTAAAACTACGTCGAAGGCGGCTTATGGTATAAATTAACATTAAATTATCAGGCAACAGCTCTGGCGGACATTCTTGCCGTCAGCATGCCAATCGCACGCTCCCTTAAAACTTGAGACTTCTTGGCATTGTGCTGTGTGACAAAACTGCACATTTGTGTGGCCTTTTATTGTCCCCAGCACAAGGGGTATTTTGTGTAGATCGTTGACAAAACAAAGACAATTAAATCCATTTGAATCCCACTTTGTAAAACAACCAACTCTGGAAAGAGTCGAGAGGTACTTTCTATTAGACATTGATACATATAACAGGTTTGAATGATCTTCACAACATGTGTGTTCTGCAGCATGGAGGAGCACAGGAACAGTCTTCTATGAGCTGATCTGGACTCGGGTCTATACTTCCCAAAGTGACTGCTGTTTCTGCTGGCTAATACTACAACATGTTGCTGATGTGTAACCACTTACAGTACTGTCTCCTTACTCTACAAACAAACCTTTGTCCCCCACCTTGTTTCACTTGGTTTAGCTTGACATTCAGACCAGATCTGGACCGGGCTACCTGAGACGGTACGACCAGATCTGGACCGGGCTACCTGAGACGGTACGACCAGATCTGGACCGGGCTACCTGAGACGGTACGACCAGATCTGGACCGGGCTACCTGAGACGGTACGACCAGATCTGGACCGGGCTACCTAAGATGGTACAAGCAAGACTTTTAACTACACACAGTGGTCAATAACTGGCCCGGGCACATTTTTTAGACCATTCCATTGGTCCTAAAGTGTCCCGGAGCACTGGGCGAGTTAAAACTAATTCACCCTCTCTCTGGTTCTGTTTTGGGGAACACCTGCCCCCCCCATCCTACTATGCAGGGAGCCTTGATTCACACTAAAACTAAAACCCTGGTATAGTTGTTTTTTGGAATGAAGAAAATCCAACTGAAACCTCACATTACTATTTAATAAAGGTTCTTTGGTTTCTGTTTTTCAGTCTTGTTTTAATCTGTCTGCATTCTGTAATCCCTCAAACTGAACTTTTGTTGTAATGACTAGACAGTATGTTTCAACCTTGTAAGAGTACAGTATATAACCCTATTGTGCTCCCATATCATACAGTCAAAGAGTCCAACTGCTTCTGTGGTCTAATCATGTCTTTCTAACCCTAATCCTAACCCTGGAATTGTTTAGCCCAGCCTGTGATGTCATGTTTCAGTTGGAATCTACTTGTGCCTCCATGTCGCCACCTGCTGTACAGACAGTAGGAACAGCTTTCTGAATCTTGCCTGTGAAAGAATCTGTGGCCCTCCATTAGTGGTACAGTGACTCCCGGACGTCAGAGGAATTTCACCTTTACCTTCCCTGGGCTGGAAGATCAGCCGCCTCTGTCCATTTGATAAATAGTTCAATAAAAAACTTGAATAGCCACCAATAAATATTGAAATGAAACTTGGTGTAGTGTGAACACCCCAGTGTGGAGTCCAAAGGTGTTAAGGAGCGCTGCCATCCCTCCCTGAGATGCTCATTGCTGTCAGCGTCCTACAGCGTGGAGATGTCAGCGTCCTACAGCGTGGAGACGTCAGCGTCCTACAGCGTGGAGATGTCAGCGTCCTACAGCGTGGAGATGTCAGCGTCCTACAGCGTGGAGACGTCAGCGTCCTACAGCGTGGAGATGTCAGCGTCCTACAGCGTGGAGATGTCAGCGTCCTACAGCGTGGAGACGTCAGCGTCCTACAGCGTGGAGATGTCAGCGTCCTACAGCGTGGAGACGTCAGCGTCCTACAGCGTGGAGATGTCAGCGTCCTACAGCGTGGAGACGTCAGCGTCCTACAGCGTAAAGACGTCAGCACAGCGTAGAGACAGTGACCATACATACCCCAACCAGAAGCCATGGATTACAGGCAACATCCACACTGAGCTAAAGGCTATAGCTGCCACTTTCAAGTAGCAGGACTCTTAATCCTGAAGCTTATAAGAAATTCCAAAATCCCTGACGAACCATCAAACAGAGACAAATAAAATAATTCTAAAATATTTGAAAGCCAGGTTAATAAACAGATCACCGTACCTTTTCCACTATGCAATCTGGTTTCGAGCTGGTCAAGGGTGCACCTCAGCCACGCTCAAGGTCCTAAACGATATCATTACCACCAACGATAAAAGACAGTACAGTGCAGCCGTCTTCATCGACCTGGCCAAGGCTTTCGATTCTGTCAATCACCGCATTCTTATCGGCAGACTCAATAGCCTTGGTTTCTCAAATGACTGCCTCGCCTGGTTCACCAACTACTTCTCAGATAGAGTTCAGTGTGTCAAATCGGAGGGCCTGTTGTCCGGACCTCTGGCAGTCCCTATGGGGGTGTCACAGGGTTCAGTTCTTGGGCCGACTCTTTTCTCTGTATATATCAATGATGTCGCTCTTGCTGCTGGTGAGACGACACCATTCTGTATACATCTAAACATTCCGGCGCCGACAGAGATGGCCGCCTCGCTTCGCGTTCCTAGGAAACTATGCAGTTTTTGTTTTTTTACGTGTTATTTCTTACATTAGTACCCCAGGTCATCTTAGGTTTCATTACATACAGTCGAGAAGAACTACTGAATATAAGATCAGCGTCAACTCACCATCAGTACGACCAAGAATATGTTTTCCGCGACGCGGATCCTGTGTTCTGCCTTACAAACAGGACAACGGAATGGATCGCATGCAGCGACCCAAGAAAACGACTCCGAAAAAGAGGGAAACGTAGCGGTCTTCTGGTCAGACTCCGGACAAGGGCACATCACGCACCACTCCCGAGCATTCTTCTTGCCAATGTCCAGTCTCTTGACAACAAGGTTGATGAAATCCGAGCAAGGGTAGCATTCCAGAGGGACATCAGAGACTGCAATGTTCTCTGCTTCACGGAAACATGGCTTACTGGGAAGACGCTATCCGATGCGGTGCAGCCAACGGGTTTCTCCACGCATCGCGCCGACAGAAACAAACATCTTTCTGGTAAGAAGAGCGGCGGGGGCGTATGCCTCATGACTAACAAGACATGGTGTGATGAAGGAAACATACAGGAACTCAAATCCTTCTGTTCACCTGATTTAGAATTCCTCACAATCAAATGTAGACCGCATTATCTTCCAAGAGAATTCTCTTCGATTATAATCACAGCCGTATATATCCCCCAAGCAGACACATCGATGGCTCTGAACGAACTTTATTTAACTCTTTGCAAACTGGAAACCATTTATCCGGAGGCTGCATTCATTGTAGCTGGGGATTTTAACAAAGCTAATCTGAAAACAAGACTCCTAAATTTTATCAGCATATCGATTGCGCAACCAGGGGTGGTAAAACCTTGGATCATTGTTACTCTAACTTCCGCGACGCATATAAGGCCCTGCCCCGCCCCCTTTCGGAAAAGCTGACCACGACTCCATTTTGTTGATCCCTGCCTACAGGCAGAAACTTAAACAAGAGGCTCCCACGCTGAGGTCTGTCCAACGCTGGTCAGACCAAGCTGACTCCACACTCCAAGACTGCTTCCATCACGTGGACTGGGACATGTTTCGTATTGCGTCAGATGAAAATATTGACGAATACGCTGATTCGGTGTGCGAGTTCATTAGAACGTGCGTCGAAGATGTCGTTCCCATAGCAACGATAAAAACATTCCCAAACCAGAAACCGTGGATTGATGGCAGCATTCGCGTGAAACTGAAAGCGCGAACCACTGCTTTTAATCAGGGCAAGGTGTCTGGTAACATGTCCGAATATAAACAATGCAGCTATTCCCTCCGCAAGGCTATTAAACAAGCTAAGCGTCAGTACAGGGACAAAGTGGAATCTCAATTCAATGGCTCAGACACAAGAGGCATGTGGCAGGGTCTACAGTCAATCACGGACTACAAGAAGAAACCCAGCCCAGTCACGGACCAGGATGTCTTGCTCCCAGGCAGACTAAATAACTTTTGCCCGCTTTGAGGACAATACAGTGCCACTGACACGGCCTGCAACGAAAACATGCGGTCTCTCCTTCACTGCAGCCGAGGTGAGTAAGACATTTAAACGTGTTAACCCTCGCAAGGCTGCAGGCCCAGGCGGCATCCCCAGCCGCGCCCTCAGAGCATGCGCAGACCAGCTGGCCGGTGTGTTTACGGACATATTCAATCAATCCCTATACCAGTCTGCTGTTCCCACATGCTTCAAGAGGGCCACCATTGTTCCTGTTCCCAAGAAAGCTAAGGTAACTGAGCTAAACGACTACCGCCCATAGCACTCACTTCCGTCATCATGAAGTGCTTTGAGAGACTAGTCAAGGACCATATCACCTCCACCCTACCTGACACCCTAGACCCACTCCAATTTGCTTACCGCCCAAATAGGTCCACAGACGATGCAATCTCAACCACACTGCACACTGCCCTAACCCACCTGGACAAGAGGAATACCTATGTGAGAATGCTGTTCATCGACTACAGCTCGGCATTCAACACCATAGTACCCTCCAAGCTCGTCATCAAGCTCGAGACCCTGGGTCTCGACCCCGCCCTGTGCAACTGGGTACTGGACTTCCTGACGGGCCGCCCCCAGGTGGTGAGGGTAGGCAACAACATCTCCTCCCCGCTGATCCTCAACACGGGGGCCCCACAAGTGCGTTCTGAGCCCTCTCCTGTACTCCCTGTTCACCCACGACTGCGTGGCCACGCACGCCTCCAACTCAATCATCAAGTTTGCGGACGACACAACAGTGGTAGGCTTGATTACCAACAACGACGAGACGGCCTACAGGGAGGAGGTGAGGGCCCTCGGAGTGTGGTGTCAGGAAAATAACCTCACACTCAACGTCAACAAAACTAAGGAGATGATTGTGGACTTCAGGAAACAGCAGAGGGAACACCCCCTATCCACATCGATGGAACAGTAGTGGAGAGGGTAGCAAGTTTTAAGTTCCTCGGCATACACATCACAGACAAACTGAATTGGTCCACTCACACTGACAGCGTCGTGAAGAAGGCGCAGCAGCGCCTCTTCAACCTCAGGAGGCTGAAGAAATTCGGCTTGTCACCAAAAGCACTCACGAACTTCTACAGATGCACAATCGAGAGCATCCTGGCGGGCTGTATCACCGCCTGGTACGGCAACTGCTCCGCCCTCAACCGTAAGGCTCTCCAGAGGGTAGTGAGGTCTGCACAACGCATCACCGGGGGCAAACTACCTGCCCTCCAGGACACCTACACCACCCGATGTTACAGGAAGGCCATAAAGATCATCAAGGACATCAACCACCCGAACCACTGCCTGTTCACCCCGCTATCATCCAGAAGGCGAGGTCAGTACAGGTGCATCAAAGCTGGGACTGAGAGACTGAAAAACAGCTTCTATCTCAAGGCTATCAGACTGTTAAACAGCCACCATTGAGTGGCTGCTGCCAACACACTGTCATTGACACTGACCCAACTCCAGCCACTTTAATAATGGGAATTGATGGGAAATGATGTAAATATATCACTAGCCACTTTAAACAATGCTACCTTATATAATGTTACTTACCCTACATTATTCATCTCATATGCATACGTATATACTGTACTCTACATCATCGACTGCATCCCTATGTAATACATGTATCACTAGCCACTTTAACTATGCCACTTTGTTTACTTTGTCTACATACTCATCTCATATGTATATACTGTACTCGATACCATCTACTGTATGCTGCTCTGTACCATCACTCACTCATATATCCTTATGTACATATTCTTTATCCCCTAACACTGTGTATAAGACAGTAGTTTTAGAATTGTTAGTTAGATTACTTGTTGGTTATCACTGCATTGTCGGAACTAGAAGCACAAGCATTTCGCTACACTCGCATTAACATCTGCTAACCATGTGTATGTGACAAATAAAATTTGATTTGATTTGATCTGGCCCTTCTTTGGACACTGTGCTAACAAACCTCCAAACGAGCTTCAATGCCATACAACACTCCTTCCAAGGCCTCCAACTGCTTTTAAATGCAAGTAAAACTAAGTGCATGCTCTTCAACCGATTGCTGCTCGCACCCTCCCGCCCGACTAGCATCACTACTCCAGACGGTTCTGACTTAGAATATGTGGACAACTACACATACCTAGGTGTCTGGTTAGACTCTAAACTCTCCTTCCAGACTCACATTAAGAATCTCCAATCCAAAATTAAATCTGGAATCGGCTTCCTATTTCGCAACGAAGCCTCCTTAACTCATGCTGCCGAACATACCCTCGTAAAACTGACTATCCTGACGATCATTGACTCCGGTGATGTCATTTATAAAATAGCCTCCAAAACTCTACTCAGCAACTGGATGCAGTCTATCACAGTGCCATCTGTTTGGTCACCAAATCCCCATTCACCACCCACCACTGCGACCTGTATGCTCTCGTTGGCTGGCCCTCACTACATATTAAATCGCCAATCCCACTGGCTCCAGGTCATCTATAAGTCTATGCTAGGTAAAGCTCCACCTTATCTCAGCTCACTGGTCACCATAGCCACACCCACCCGTAGCACGCACTCCAGCAGGTATATTTCACTGGTCATCCCCAAAGCCTATTCCTCCTTTGGCCGCCTTTCCTTCCAGTTCTCTGCTGCCAATGACTGGAGCGAATTTCAAAAATCACTGAAGCTGGAGTCTTACATCTCCCTCTCTAACTTTAAGCATCAGCTGTCAGAGCAGCTTGCCGATCACTGTACCTGTACACAGCCAATCTGTAAATAGCACACCCAACTACCTCATCCCCATATTGTTATTTATCCTCTTGCTCTTTTGCACCCCAGGCCGCAGGGCCAGATGGATTGTCAAGACGTGTACTGCGAGCATGCGCTGACCGGCAAGTGTCTTCACTGACATTTTCAACCTCTCCCTGTCCGAGTCTGTAATACCAACATGTTTTAAGCAGACCACCATAGTCCCTGTGCCCAAGAACACTAATGTAATCTGCCTAAATGACTACCGACCCGTAGCACTCACGTCTGTAGCCATGAAGTGCTTTTAAAGGCAACACCATTATCACTTCAACACCATTATCCCAGAAACCCTCGAGCCACTCCAATTTGAATACCGCCAACAGATCCACAGATGATGCAATCTCTATTGCACTCCACAATGCCCTTTCCCACCTGGACAAAAGGAACACCTATGTGAGAATGCTATTCATTGACTACAGCTCAGCGTTCAACACCATTGTGCCCTCAAAGCTCATCAATAAGCTAAGGACCCTGGGACTAAACACCTCCCTCTGCAACTGGATCCTGGACTTCCTGACGGACCTGCCCCAGGTGGTAAGGGTAGGTAACAACACATTGCCATGCTGATCCTCAACACAGGGGCCCCTCATGGGTGCGTACTCAGTCCCCTCTTGTACTCCTGTTCACTCATGACTGCATGGCCAAGCTTGACTCCAACACCATCATTAAGTTTGCCGATGACACAACAGTGGTAGGCCTGATCACCGACAACAACGAGACAGCCTATAGGGAGGAGGTCCGAGACCTGGCCGTGTGGTGGTAGGACAACAACCTCTCCCTCAACGTGATCAAGACAAGGCAGAAGGAGGACCGAGCACGCCCCCATTCTCATCGACGGGGCTGTCCACATTCCTTGGTGTCCACATCACCAACAAACTAACACGACAGCACACCAAGACAGTTGTGAAGAGGGCACGACAAAATCTATTCCCCTCAGTAGACTGAAAAGATTTGTCATGGGTCCTCAGATCCTCAAAAGGTTCTACAGCTGCAAAATCGAGTTCATCCTGACTGGTTGCATCACTGCCTGGTATGGCAACTGCTCGGCCTCCGACCGCAAGGCACTTCAGAGGGTTGTGCATACGGCCCTGTACATCACTGGGGCCAAGCTTCCTGCCATCCAGGACCTCTATATCAGGCAGTGTCAGAGGAAGGCCCTAACAATTGTCAAAGACTCCAGCCATCCTAGTCATGGACTGTTCTCTCTGCAACCACACGGCAAGCGGTACCGGAGCGCCAAGTCTAGGTTCAAGAGGCTTCTTAAAAGCTTCTACCCCCAAGCCATAAGACTCCTGAACAGCTAATCAAATGGCTACCCAAACTATTTGCACTGCCCCCCCCCCCTTTTCACGTTGCTGGTACTCTGATATTATCTATGCATAGTCACTTTAATAACTCTACCTACATTAACATATTACCTCGACTAACCGGTGCCCCCGCACATTGACTCTTTACCGGTACCACCTGTATATAGTCTCACTATTGTTATTTTACTGATGCTCTTTAATTACTGGTTCCTGTTATATCTTATTGTTATTCATATTTTTTAAACTGCGTTGTTGGTTAGGGGCTTGTAAGTAAGCATTTCACTAAGGTCTACAGGAATACCTGTTGTATTCGGCGCATACAATTTGATTTGAGACGTCAGTACAGCGTAGCAACGTCAGCAGCCTACAGTGTAGAAGTCTTTGATTTGAGTAGTCGGCACAGCGTGGAGACGCACGCGGGCACAGCGTGGAGACGCCCGCGGGCACAGCGTGGAGACGCACGCGGGCACAGCGTGGAGATGCCGGCACAGCGTGGAGACGCCGGCACAGCGTGGAGACGCACGCGGGCACAGCGTGGAGACGCACGCGGGCACAGCGTGGAGACGCACGCGGGCACAGCGTGGAGACGCACGTCGGCACAGCGTGGAGACGCACGCGGGCACAGCGTGGAGACGCACGCGGGCACAGCGTGGAGACGCCGGCACAGCGTGGAGACGCCGGCACAGCGTGGAGACGCACGCAGGCACAGCGTGGAGATGCCGGCACAGCGTGGAGACGCACGCAGGCACAGCGTGGAGACGCCGGCACAGCGTGGAGACGTCGGCACAGCGTGGAGACGCCGGCACAGCGTGGAGACGTCGGTGTCGGTAGCCTACAGTGTAGAAGTCTTTACATGGAAACTGATGACTGTACATACTGCATTTATTGAGAATTATTTTGAATTTTATACAACATTCAAGAGTAATCTACGCTTAATTGAAATGGTTGTTTTAAATTGATCCCTGGTATTGATCTCATTATATGAATAATAGGTTATTAATCATATGAATCCAGAATGTATTGGACCACAGACAAGAAAATAAAATGATTTGACAAGTCTCCCCTGTCAATGGGAAGGCAGAGAAACACACTATTAGTAACACATCTGATTGGCACAAATAGTCCATAGCACAAACTGTCAGGAAAATATCAAACGTGTTCCCTTCAAACAGGATACACTACATAGAGACACCACAACACTACATAGAGAGAGACACCACAACACTACATAGAGAGAGACACCACAACACTACATAGAGACACCACAACACTACATAGAGAGAGACAACACTACAGAGAGACACCACAACACTACATAGAGACACCACAACACTACATAGAGAGAGACAACACTACAGAGAGACACCACAACACTACATAGAGACACCACAACACTACATAGAGAGAGACACCACAACACTACATAGAGAGAGACACCACAACACTACATAGAGAGAGACACCACAACACTACATAGAGACACCACAACACTACATAGAGAGAGACACCACAACACTACATAGAGAGAGACACCACAACACTACATAGAGAGAGACACCACAACACTACATAGAGAAACGTGTTCCCTTCAAACAGGATACACTACATAGAGACACCACAACACTACATAGAGAGAGACACCACAACACTACATAGAGAGAGACAACACTACATAGAGACACCACAACACTACATAGAGAGAGACACCACAACACTACATAGAGAAACGTGTTCCCTTCAAACAGGATACACTACATAGAGACACCACAACACTACATAGAGAGAGACACCACAACACTACATAGAGAGAGACACCACAACACTACATAGAGACACGTGTTCCCTTCAAACAGGATACACTACATAGAGACACCACAACACTACATAGAGAAACGTGTTCCCTTCAAACAGGATACACTACATAGAGAAACGTGTTCCCTTCAAACAGGATACACTACATAGAGACACGTGTTCCCTTCAAACAGGATACACAGCTAATTGAAATATTGGAGTCAAAACAAGTTAGGTTAACCCTACATAAACAAGTTAGGTTAACCCTACATAAACAAGTTAGGTTAACCCTACATAAACAAGTTAGGTTAACCCTACATAAACAAGTTAGGTTAACCCTACATAAACAAGTTAGGTTAACCCTACATAAACAAGTTAGGTTAACCCTACATAAACAAGTTAGGTTAACCCTACATAAACAAGTTAGGTTAACCCTACATAAACAAGTTAGGTTAACCCTACATAAACAAGTTCAAAAAAGTTCAAAAAACTTGTACGGATGCAATTTTTGATTATTTCAAAGTTGTCTGTTTTGTACTAGGGTTAAGGTAATTTAAAATATATATATTTAAAAGGCAAGTCAATTAAGGACAAACAACACTACATAGAGACAACACTACATAGAGAGAGACAACACTACATAGAGAGAGACACCACAACACTACATAGAGAGACACCACAACACTACATAGAGAAACGTGTTCCCTTCAAACAGGATACACTACATAGACACCACAACACTACATAGAGACAACACTACATAGAGAGAGACACCACAACACTACATAGAGAAACGTGTTCCCTTCAAACAGTATACACTACATAGAGACACCACAACACTACATAGAGAGAGACACCACAACACTACATAGAGAGAGCCACTACATAGAAAACGTGTTCCCTTCAAACAGGATACACTACATAGAGACACCACAACACTACATAGAGAGAGACACCACAACACTACATAGAGAGACACTACATAGAGAAACGTGTTCCCTTCAAACAGGATACACTACATAGAGACACCACAACACTACATAGAGAGACACCACAACACTACATAGAGAGAGACACCACAACACTACATAGAGAGAGACAACACTACAGAGAGACACCACAACACTACATAGAGAGAGACACCACAACACTACATAGAGAGAGACACCACAACACTACATAGAGAAACGTGTTCCCTTCAAACAGGATACACTACATAGAGACACCACAACACTACATAGAGAGAGACACCACAACACTACATAGAGAGAGACAACACTACATAGAGACACCACAACACTACAGAGAGACACCACAACACTACAGAGAGACACCACAACACTACATAGAGACACCACAACACTACAGAGAGACACCACAACACTACAGAGAGAGAGACAACAACACTACAGAGAGACACCACAACACTACATAGAGAGAGACAACACTACAGAGAGACATCACAACACTACATAGAGGCACCACAACACTACAGAGAGACACCACAACACTACAGAGAGACACCACAACACTACAGAGAGACACCACAACACTACAGAGAGACACCACAACACTACAGAGAGACACCACAACACGACATAGAGACACCACAACACTACAGAGAGACACCACAACACTACAGAGAGACACCACAACACTACAGAGAGACACCACAACACTACAGAGAGGCACCACAACACTACATAGAGAGAGACAACACTACATAGAGACACCACAACACTACAGAGAGACACCACAACACTACATAGAGACACCACAACACTACAGAGAGACACCACAACACTACATAGAGACACCACAACACTACATAGAGAGAGACAACACTACATAGAGAGAGACAACACTACATAGAGAGAGACAACACTACATAGAGAGAGACAACACTACATAGAGAGAGACAACACTACATAGAGACACCACAACACTACAGAGAGACACCACAACACTACAGAGAGACACCACAACACTACAGAGAGACACCACAACACTACATAGAGACACCACAACACTACATAGAGACATCACAACACTACAGAGAGACACCACAACACTACATAGAGACACCACAACACTACATAGAGACACCACAACACTACAGAGAGACACCACAACACTACATAGAGACACCACAACACTACAGAGAGACACCACAACATGGCAGCAACACAGATCTAAGGTAGTGTTAGTTTGTGGTGGTGGTGTTGTCCACAGATCTAAGGTAGTGTTAGTTTGTGGTGGTGGTGTTGTCCACAGATCTAAGGTAGTGTTAGTTTGTGGTGGTGGTGTTGTCCACAGATCTAAGGTAGTGTTGGTTTGTGGTGGTGGTGTTGTCCACAGATCTAAGGTAGTGTTAGTTTGTGGTGGTGGTGTTGTCCACAGATCTAAGGTAGTGTTAGTTTGTGGTGGTGGTGTTGTCCTCAGATCTAAGGTAGTGTTAGTTTGTGGTGGTGGTGTTGTCCACAGATCTAAGGTAGTGTTAGTTTGTGGTGGTGGTGTTGTCCACAGATCTAAGGTAGTGTTAGTTTGTGGTGGTGGTGTTGTCCACAGATCTAAGGTAGTGTTAGTTTGTGGTGGTGGTGTTGTCCACAGATCTAAGGTAGTGTTAGTTTGTGGTGGTGGTGTTGTCCACAGATCTAAGGTAGTGTTAGTTTGTGGTGGTGGTGTTGTCCACAGATCTAAGGTAGTGTTAGTTTGTGGTGGTGGTGTTGTCCACAGATCTAAGGTAGTGTTGGTTTGTGGTGGTGGTGTTGTCCACAGATCTAAGGTAGTGTTAGTTTGTGGTGGTGGTGTTGTCCACAGATCTAAGGTAGTGTTAGTTTGTGGTGGTGGTGTTGTCCACAGATCTAAGGTAGTGTTAGTTTGTGGTGGTGGTGTTGTCCACAGATCTAAGGTAGTGTTGGTTTGTGGTGGTGGTGTTGTCCACAGATCTAAGGTAGTGTTAGTTTGTGGTGGTGGTGTTGTCCACAGATCTAAGGTAGTGTTGGTTTGTGGTGGTGGTGTTGTCCACAGATCTAAGGTAGTGTTAGTTTGTGGTGGTGGTGTTGTCCACAGATCTAAGGTAGTGTTAGTTTGTGGTAATGGTGTTGTCCTCCTCTTCACTTGCCCAGAGCCTTGTCCAGGTTGGTCCTGATGGCGTCCAGAAAGTCGGATGTGTTGACGTAATGTTCATTCAGCTTGCAGCTGCAAAATCACATGACAGGTTGGATTAGACACTTTAATGAACTAGGCAGGTGTGTACGACAACACTAAGGGCTCTATTCAATCTGATTGCGGGTTATAGGCATTGCGGCTTTTCAAGGCAATTTCCAATTGAGCCAACATATGCAATGTTTACCATGAATGTTTTTGGCAAACCTGGGAACATTGCCTTTAAAGCTGCATAGGGGAAACAGTGCCACTGTTCACCCCAGCACATGGTTATTGTTTTTCGTTTAGTAGATGAAATAGAGGAGCGGAGAGACCAGCATAACCCTAACAGAGGAGAGGAGAGACCTAACCCTAACGGAGGAGAGGAGAGACCTAACCCTAACGGAGGAGAGGAGAGACCTAACCTAACGGAGGAGAGAGAGAGACCTAACCCTAACAAAGGAGAGGAGAGACCTAACCTAACAGAGGAGAGGAGAGACCTAACCCTAACGGAGGAGAGGAGAGACCTAACCCTAACGGAGGAGAGACCCAACCCTAACGGAGGAGAGACCTAACCCTAACGGAGGAGAGGAGAGACCTAACCCTAACGGAGGAGAGGAGAGACCTAACCCTAACGGAGGAGAGGAGAGACCTAACCCTAACGTAGGAGAGACCTAACCCTAACGGAGGAGAGGAGAGACCTAACCCTAACAGAGGAGAGGAGAGACCTAACCCTAACGGAGGAGAGGAGAGACCTAACCCTAACGTAGGAGAGACCTAACCCTAACGGAGGAGAGGAGAGACCTAACCCTAACGGAGGAGAGGAGAGACCTAACCCTAACGGAGGAGAGGAGAGACCTAACCCTAACGGAGGAGAGGAGAGACCTAACCCTAACGGAGGAGAGGAGCGACCTAACCCTAACGGAGGAGAGGAGCGACCTAACCCTAACGGAGGAGAGGAGAGACCTAACCCTAACGGAGGAGAGGAGAGACCTAACCCTAACTAAGGAGAGGAGAGACCTAACCCTAACAGAGGAGAGGAGAGACCTAACCCCAACAGAGGATAGGAGAGACCTAACCCTAACGGAGGAGCGGAGCGACCTAACCCTAACGGAGGAGAGACCTAACCCTAACGGAGGAGCGGAGCGACCTAACCCTAACGGAGGAGAGACCTAACCCTAACGGAGGAGAGGAGAGACCTAACCCTGACGGAGGAGAGGAGAGACCTAACCCTAACGGAGGAGAGGAGAGACCTAACCCTAACGGAGGAGAGACCTAACCCTAACGGAGGAGGAGGAGCTAACCCCAACAGACCTAACCCTAACGGAGGAGAGGAGAGACCTAACCCCAACGGAGGAGAGGAGACCTAACCTAACGAGAGGGAGAGACCTAACCCTAACGGAGGAGAGGAGAGACCTAACCCTAACGGAGAAGAGACCTAACCCTAACGGAGGGAGAGGAGAGACCTAACCCTAAGGAGAGGAGAGACCTAACCCTAACGGAGGAGAGAGGGCGACCTAACCCTAACGGAGGAGAGGAGAGACCTAACCCTAACAGAGGAGGAGAGGCCTAACGGAGGAGAGACCTAAGCCCGGAGGAGAGACCTAGCCCTAACAGAGGAGAGACCTAACCTAACGGAGGAGAGGAGCGACCTAACCCCAACAGAGGAGACCTAACCTAACGGAGGAGAGGAGAGACCTAACCCTAACGGAGGAGAGGAGAGACCTAACCCTAACAGAGGAGAGACCTAACCCTAACGGAGAGAGGACCTAACCCTAACGAGGAGAGACCTAACCCTAACGGAGGAGAGGAGAGACCTAACCCTAACGGAGGAGAGGAGAGACCTAACCCTAACAGAGAGAGACCTAACCTAACGGAGGAGAGAGACCTAACCCTAACGGAGGAGAGGGAGCCACCTAACCCTAACGGAGGAGGAGACCTAACCCTAACGGAGGAGAGACCTAACCCTAACGGAGGAGAGGAGAGACCTAACCCTAGCGGAGGAGAGGAGAGACCTAACCTAACAGAGGAGAGAGGACCTAACCCTGGACGGAGGAGAGGAGAGACCCTAACCCTAACGGAGGAGAGGAGAGACCTAACCCTAACGGAGGAGAGGAGAGACCTAACCCTAACGGAGGAGGGGAGCGACCTAACCTAACGGAGGAGAGGAGAGACCTAACCCTAACGGAGGAGAGGAGAGACCTAACCTAACGGAGGAGAGGAGAGACCTAACCTAACGGAGGAGAGGAGAGACCTAACCCTAACGGAGGAGAGGAGGCGACCTAACCCTAACGGAGGAGAGGAGAGACCTAACCCTAACGCAGGAGGAGAGGAGAGAGAGACCTAACCCTAACGGAGGAGAGGGAGAGACCTAACCCTAACGGAGGAGAGGAGAGACCTAACCCTAACGGAGGAGAGACCTAACCTAACGGAGGAGAGGAGAGACCTAACCCTAACGGAGGAGAGGAGAGACCTAACCCTAACGCAGGAGAGGAGAGACCTAACCCTAACGAGGAGAGGAGAGACCTAACCTAACGGAGGAGAGGAGAG
>NW_027038515.1:0-32170 GCF_034236695.1 Oncorhynchus nerka
ACGTTCCTCTGTTCCCTTCTACTATGTGAGCGCTCCTCTGTTCCTTCTACTATCTGAACGTTCCTCTGTTCCCTTCTACTATCTGAACGTTCCTCTGTTCCCTTCTACTATCTGAACGTTCCTCTGTTCCTCTTCTACTATCTGAACGTTCCTCTGTTCCCTTCTACTATGTGACTAACGTTCCTCTGTTCCCTTCTACTATCTGAACATTCCTCTGTTCCCTTCTACTATCTGAACGTTCCTCTGTTCCCTTCTACTATGTGACTAACGTTCCTCTGTTCCCTTCTACTATCTGAACGTTCCTCTGTTCCCTTCTACTATCTGAACGTTCCTCTGTTCCCTTCTACTATCTGAACGTTCCTCTGTTCCCTTCTACTATGTGACTAACGCTCCTCTGTTCCCTTCTACTATCTGAACGTTCCTCTGTTCCCTTCTACTATCTGAAACGTTCCTCTGTTCCTTCTACTATGTGACTAACGTTCCTCTGTTCCCTTCTACTATCTGAACGTTCCTCTGTTCCTTCTACTATCTGAACGTTCCTCTGTTCCCTTCTTTACTATCTGAACGTTCCTCTGTTCCCTCTCTACTATCTGAACGTTCCTCTGTTCCCTTCTACTATGTGAACGCTCCTCTGTTCCTTCTACTATCTGAACTAGTCGTTCCTCTGTTCTCTTCTACTATCTAGTAACGTTCCTCTGTTCCCTTCTACTATCTGAACGTTCCTCTGTTCCCTTCTCTACTATCTGAGCGTTCCTCTGTTCCCTTCTACTATCTGAACGTTCCTCTGTTCCCTTCTACTATCTGAACGCTTCCTCTGTTCCTTCTACTATCTGAACGTTCCTCTGTTCCCTTCTACTATCTGAACGTTCCTCTGTTCCCTTCTACTATCTGAACGTTCCTCTGTTCCCTTCTACTATCTGAACGTTCCTCTGTTCCCTTTCTACTATCTGAACGTTCCTCTGTTCTCTTCTACTATCTGAACGTTCCTCTGTTCCTTTCTACTATGTGAACGTTCCTCTGTTCCCTTCTACTATCTGAACGTTCCTCTGTTCCCTTCTACTATATGAACGTTCCTCTGTTCCCTTCTACTATCTGAACGTTCCTCTGTTCCCTTCTACTATCTGAACGTTCCTCTGTTCCCTTCTACTATCTGAACGTTCCTCTGTTCCCTTCTACTATCTGAACGTTCCTCTGTTCCCTTCTACTATCTGAACGTTCCTCTGTTCCCTTCTACTATGTGACTAACGTTCCTCTGTTCCCTTCTACTATCTGAACGTTCCTCTGTTCCTTCTACTATCTGAACGTTCCTCTGTTCCCTTCTACTATCTGAACGTTCCTCTGTTCCCTTCTACTATCTGAACGCTCCTCTGTTCCCTTCTACTATCTGAACGTTCTCTGTTCCCTTCTACTATCTGAACGTTCCTCTGTTCCCTTCTACTATCTGAACGTTCCTCTGTTCCCTTCTACTATGTGAACGCTCCTCTGTTCCCTTCTACTATGTGAACGTTCCTCTGTTCCCTTCTACTATCTGAACGCTCCTCTGTTCCCTTCTACTATGTGAACGTTCCTCTGTTCCCTTCTACTATCTGAACGCTCCTCTGTTCCCTTCTACTATCTGAACGTTCCTCTGTTCCCTTCTACTATCTGAACGTCTCCTTCTGTTCCCCTTCTACTATCTGAACGTTCCTCTGTTCCCTTCTACTATCTGAACGTTCCTCTGTTCCCTTCTACTATCTGAGACGTTCCTCTGTTCCCTTCTACTATCTGAACGTTCCTCTGTTCCCTTCTACTATCTGAACGTTCCTCTGTTCCTTCTACTATCTGAACGTTCCTCTGTTCCCTTCTACTATCTGAACGTTCCTCTGTTCTCTTCTACTATCTGAACGTTCCTCTGTTCCCTTCTACTATGTGACTAACGTTCCTCTGTTCCCTTCTACTATGTGACTAACGTTCCTCTGTTCCCTTCTACTATCTGAACGTTCCTCTGTTCCCTTCTACTATCTGAACGTTCCTCTGTTCCCCTTCTACTATACTGAACGCTCCTCTGTTCCCTTCTACTATGTGACTAACGTTCCTCTGTTCCCTTCTACTATCTGAACGTTCCTCTGTTCCTCTCTACTATCTGAACGTTCCTCTGTTCCTCCTTCTACTATCTGAACGTTCCTCTGTTCCCTTCTACTATCTGAACGTTCCTCTGTTCCCTTCTACTATCTGAACGTTCCTCTGTTCCCTTCTACTATCTGAACGTTCCTCTGTTCCCTTCTACTATCTGAACGTTCCTCTGTTCCCTTCTACTATCTGAACGTTCCTCTGTTCCCTTCTACTATCTGAACGTTCCTCTGTTCCCTTCTACTATGTGACTAACGTTCCTCTGTTCCCTTCTACTATCTGAACGTTCCTCTGTTCCCTTCTACTATCTGAACGTTCCTCTGTTCCCTTCTACTATCTGAACGTTCCTCTGTTCCCTTCTACTATCTGAACGTTCCTCTGTTCCCTTCTACTATCTGATCGTGTCTCTGTTCTCTTCTACTATCGACCTCTGTCTTTACTTATGAACGTTCCTCTGTTCCCTTCTACTATCTGAACGTTCCTCTGTTCCCTTCTACGATGTGAACGTTCCTCTGTTCCCTTCTACTATCTCAACGTTCCTCTGTTCCCTTCTACTATCTGAACGTTCCTCTGTTCCCTTCTACTATCTGAACGTTCCTCTCTCCCTTCTACTATGTGAACGTTCCTCTGTTCCCTTCTACTATCTGAACGTTCCTCTGTTCCCTTCTACTATCTGAACGTTCCTCTGTTCCCTTCTACTGTGTGAACGTTCCTCTGTTCCCTTCTACTATCTGAACGTTCCTCTGTTCCCTTCTACTATCTGAACATTCCTCTGTTCCCTTCTACTATCTGAACGTTCCTCTGTTCCCTTCTACTATCTGAACGTTCCTCTGTTCCCTTCTACTATATGAACGTTCCTCTGTTCCCTTCTACTATCTGAACGTTCCTCTGTTCCCTTCTACTATCTGATCGTGTCTCTGTTCTCTTCTACTATCTGAACGTTCCTCTGTTCCCTTCTACTTATGAACGTTCCTCTGTTCCCTTCTACTATCTGAACGTTCCTCTGTTCCCTTCTACTATGTGAACGTTCCTCTGTTCCCTTCTACTATCTGAACGTTCCTCTGTTCCCTTCTACTATATGAACGTTCCTCTGTTCCCTTCTACTATCTGAACGTTCCTCTGTTCCCTTCTACTATCTGAACGTGTCTCTGTTCTATTCTACTATCTGAACGTTCCTCTGTTCCCTTCTACTATCTGAACGTTCCTCTGTTCCCTTCTACTATCTGAACGTTCCTCTGTTCCCTTCTACGATGTGAACGTTCCTCTGTTCCCTTCTACTATCTGAACGTTCCTCTGTTCCTTCTACTATCTGAACGTTCCTCTGTTCCCTTCTACTATCTGAACGTTCCTCTCTCCCTTCTACTATGTGAACGTTCCTCTGTTCCCTTCTACTATCTGAACGTTCCTCTGTTCCCTTCTACTATCTGAACGTTCCTCTGTTCCTCCTTCTACTATCTGAACGTCCCTCTGTTCCTCCTTCTACTATCTGAACGTTCCTCTGTTCCCTTCTACTATCTGAACGTTCCTCTGTTCCCCTTCTACTATCTGAACGTTCTTCTGTTCCCTTCTACTATCTGAACGTTCCTCTGTTCCCTTCTACTATGTGACTAACGTTCCTCTGTTCCCTTCTACTATCTGAACGTTCCTCTGTTCCCTTCTACTATCTGAACGTTCCTCTGTTCCTTCTACTATCTGAACGTTCCTCTGTTCCCTTCTACTATCTGAACGTTCCTCTGTTCCCTTCTACTATGTGACTAACGTTCCTCTGTTCCCTTCTACTATCTGAACGTTCCTCTGTTCCCTTCTACTATCTGAACGTTCCTCTGTTCCCTTCTACTATGTGACTAACGTTCCTCTGTTCCCTTCTACTATCTGAACGTTCCTCTGTTCCCTTCTACTATCTGAACGTTCCTCTGTTCCCTTCTACTATCTGAACGTTCCTCTGTTCCCTTCTACTATCTGAACGTTCCTCTGTTCCCTTCTACTATACTGAACGCTCCTCTGTTCCCTTCTACTATCTGAACGCTCCTCTGTTCCCTTCTACTATCTGAACGTTCCTCTGTTCCCTTCTACTATGTGAACGTTCCTCTGTTCCCTTCTACTATCTGAACGCTCCTCTGTTCCCTTCTACTATCTGAACGCTCCTCTGTTCTCTTCTACTATCTGAACGTTCCTCTGTTCCCTTCTACTATCTGAACGTTCCTCTGTTCCCTTCTACTATCTGAACGTTCCTCTGTTTTCTTCTACTATCTGAACGTTCCTCTGTTCCCTTCTACTATCTGAACGTTCCTCTGTTCCCTTCCACTATCTGAACGTTCCTCTGTTCCCTTCTACTATCTGAACGTTCCTCTGTTCCCTTCTACTATGTGAACGTTCCTCTGTTCCCTTCTACTATCTGAACGTTCCTCTGTTCCCTTCTACTATGTGACTAACGTTCCTCTGTTCCCTTCTACTATCTGAACGTTCCTCTGTTCCCTTCTACTATCTGAACGTTCCTCTGTTCCCTTCTACTATCTGAACGTTCCTCTGTTCCCTTCTACTATGTGACTAACGTTCCTCTGTTCCCTTCTACTATCTGAACGTTCCTCTGTTCCCTTCTACTGTGTCAACGTTCCTCTGTTCCCTTCTACTATCTGAACGTTCCTCTGTTCCCTTCTACTATGTGACTAACGTTCCTCTGTTCCCTTCTACTATCTGAACATTCCTCTGTTCCCTTCTACTATCTGAACGTTCCTCTGTTCCCTTCTACTATGTGACTAACGTTCCTCTGTTCCCTTCTACTATCTGAACGTTCCTCTGTTCCCTTCTACTATCTGAACGTTCCTCTGTTCCCTTCTACTATCTGAACGTTCCTCTGTTCCCTTCTACTATCTGAACGTTCCTCTGTTCCCTTCTACTATCTGAACGTTCCTCTGTTCCCTTCTACTATCTGAACGTTCCTCTGTTCCCTTCTACTATCTGAACGTTCCTCTGTTCCCTTCTACTATGTGACTAACGCTCCTTCTGTTCCCTTCTACTATCTGAACGCTCTCTGTTCCCTTCTACTATCTGAACGCTCCTCTGTTCCTTCTACTATCTGAACGTTCCTCTGTTCTCTTCTACTATCTGAACGTTCCTCTGTTCCCTTCTACTATCTGAACGTTCCTCTGTTCCCTTCTACTATGTGACTAACGTTCCTCTGTTCCCTTCTACTATGTGACTAACGTTCCTCTGTTCCCTTCTACTATCTGAACGTTCCTCTGTTCCCTTCTACTATCTGAACGTTCCTCTGTTCCCTTCTACTATGTGACTAACGTTCCTCTGTTCCCTTCTACTATGTGACTAACGTTCCTCTGTTCCCTTCTACTATCTGAACGTTCCTCTGTTCCTCCTTCTACTATCTGAACGTCCCTCTGTTCCTCCTTCTACTATCTGAACTTCCTCTGTTCCCTTCTACTATCTGAGCGTTCTCTGTTCCCCTTCTTACTATCTAGACATTCCTTTGTTCACTTCTACTGTCTAGAACGTTCCTCTGTTCCTTCTACTATCTAGACTAACGTTCCTCTGTTCCCTTCTACTATCTGAGCGTTCCTCTATTCCCTTCTACTATCTGAATGTTCCTCTGTTCCCTTCTATGTGACTACGTTCCATTTAGTACTATCTGAAACGTTCCTCTGCCGCCTTCTACTATCTGAACGTTCCTCTGTTCCCTTCTACTTATGACGTTCTCTATTTCCCTTCTTTTATCTGACGTTTCCTCTGTTCCTTCTCGATCTGAAATCGTGTCTCTGTTCCTTCTACTATCTGAAGCGTTCTCTGTTCCCTTACTACTTATGAACGTTCTCTGTTCCCCTTCTACTATGCAAAGACGTTCCTCTGTTCCTTCTACTATCTGATCGTTCTCTGTTCCCTTCTACTATCTCAACGTTCCTCTGTTCCCTTCTACTTCTGAAACGTTCCTCTGTTTCCCTTCTACTATCTGAGCGTTCCTCTTTCCCTTCTACTATGTGAACGTTCCTCTGTTCCCTTCTACTATCTCACGTTCCTCTGTTCCTTTACTATCTGAGCGTTCCTCTGTTCCCTTCTACTATCTGACGTTTCCTCTCTCCCTTCTACTATCTGAACGTTCCTCTGTTCCCTTCTACTATCTGAACATTCCTCTGTTCCCTTCTACTATCTGAACGTTCCTCTGTTCCTCCTTCTACTATCTAGACGTCCCTCTGTTCCCTTCTACTACTCTATGAACGTTTCCTCTGTTCCCTTCTACTATCTGAACGTTCCTCTGTTCCCTTCTACTATCTGGCGTTGTCTCTGTTCTCTTCTACCCTCTAGACGTTCCTCTGTTCCCTTCTACTTATAGACTAACGTTTCCTCTGTTCCCTTCTCTACTATCTGAAACGTTCCTCTGTTCCCTTCTACGATGTGAACGTTCCTCTGTTCCTTCTACTATCTGGCGTTCCTCTGTTCCCTTCTATAACTATGAACGTTCCTCTGTTTCCTTCTACTATCTGAACGTTCCTCTGTTTCCCTTCTACTATCTAGTCATTCTCTGTTCCCCTATCTACTATGTAGAGCGTTCCTCTGTTTTCCTTCTACTATCTGAAACGTTCCTCTGTTCCTTCTACTATCCTGAACGTTCCTCTGTTCCTTCTACGATCTGAACGTTCCTCTGTTCCCTTCCTTCTGCTATCTCAACGTTCCTCTGTTCCTTCTACTATCTGACATTCTCTGTTCCCTTCTCTGTTTCCTCTACTATCTGAACGTTCTCTGTTCCCTTCTACTATCTGAGCGTTCCTCTGTTCCTTCTAGGCGTTCCTCTGTTCCCTTCTACTATCTGACGTTCCTCTGTTCTCCTTCACTATCTGAGCGTTCCTCTGTTCCCTTCTACTATCTGGGCGTTCCTCTGTCCCCTTTCTATCTGAGCGTTTCTCTGTTCCCTTCTACTATCTGAACATTCCTCTGTTCCCTTCTACTATCTGACTAACGTTCCTCTGTTTTCTTCTACTATCTGACGTTCCTCTGTTCCTTCTACTATGAGCGTTCCTCTGTTCCCTTCTACTATCTAGAAACGTTCCTCTGTTCCTTCTACTATCTGAGCGTTCCTCTGTTCCCTTCTACTATCTGAGCGTTCTCTGTTCCCTTCTACTATCTAGACGTTCCTCTGTTTCCCTTCTACTGAAACGTTCTGACTAATCGTTCCTCTGTTCCTTCTACTATCTGAGCGTTCCTCTGTTCCCTTCTATCTCCTGAACGTTCCTCTGTTCCCTTCTACTACTAACGTTCCTCTGTTCCCTTCTACTATCTGAGCGTTCCTCTGTTTCCCTTCTACTATCTGAACGTTCCTCTGTTTCCCTTCTACTATCTGAGACGTTCCTCTGTTCCCTTCTCTATGTGACTAACGTTCCTCTGTTCCCTTCTACTATCTGAACATTCCTCTGTTCCCTTCTACTTCTGAGCGTTCCTCTGTTCCCTTCTACTATCTGAGCGTTCCTCTGTTTTCCTTCTGAGCGATGTTCCCTTCTACTATCTGAAACGTTCCTCTGTTTTCTTCTACTATCTCAAGCGTTCCTCTGTTCCCTTCTATCAAGCGTTCCCTTCTCCACTATCTGAAACGTTCCTCTGTTCCCTTCTACTATCTGAGCGTTCCTCTGTTTCCCTTCTACTATGTGAGGTTCCCTTCTACTATCTGAGCGTTCCTCTGTTCCCTTCTATGTATCTAGACGTTCCTCTGTTCCTTCTACTATCTGAGCGTTCTCTCTGTTCCCTTTTCCGTTCCTCTGTTCCCTTCTACTATCTGAACGTTCCTCTGTTCCCTTCTCTGCGTTCCTCTGTTCCCCTTCTCTACTATCTGAACGTTCCTCTGTTCCCTTCTACTGTGTCAACGTTCCTCTTGTTCCCTTCTACTATCTGAACGTTCTTCTGTCCCTTCTACTATCGTGAGCGTTCCTCTGTTCCCTTCTACTATCTGAGCGTTCCTCTGTTCCCTTCTACTATGTGACTAACGTTCCTCTGTTCCCTTCTACTATCTGAGACGTTCCTCTGTTCCCTTCTACTGTCGTCAGCGTTCCTCTGTTCCCTTCTACTATCTGAGCGTTCCTCTGTTCCCTTACTACTATACTGAACGTTCCTCTGTTCCCTTCTACTATCTGAGCGTTCCTCTGTTCCCTTCTACTATCTGAACGTTCCTCTGTTCCCCTTCTACTATGTAGAGCGTTCCTCTGTTTCCCTTCTACTATCTGAGCGTTCCTCTGTTTCCTTCTACTATCTGAGCGTTCCTCTGTTCCCTTCTACTATCTGAGCGTTCCTCTGTTTCCCTTCTACTATCTGAACGTTCCTCTGTTCCCTTCTACTATCTGAGCGTTCCTCTGTTCCCTTCTACTATCTGAGACGTTCCTCTGTTCCCTTCTACTATCTGAAGCGTTCCTCTGTTTCCTTCTACTATCTGAGGCGTTCCTCTGTTCCTTCCTTCTACTATCTGAGCGTATCTCTGTTTCCTTCTACTATCTGAACGTTCCTCTGTTCCTTCTACTATGACGTTCCTCTGGTCCACTTCTACTATCTGAGCGTTCCTCTGTTCCTTCTGATGTAGAGCGTTCCTCTGTTCCTTCTACTGTGTGAGCGTTCCTCTGTTTTCCCTTCTACTATCTGAGCGTTCCTCTGTTTCCCTTCTACTGTGTGAGCGTTCCTCTGTTCCCTTCTACTATCTAGACGTTCCTCTGTTTCCTTCTACTATCTGAACATTCCTCTGTTTCCCTTCTACTATCTAGACGTTCCTCTGTTTTCTTCTACTATCTGAGTTCCTCTGTTCCCTTCTACTATCTGAACGTTCTCTGTTCCCTTCTATACTATCTGAACGTTCCTCTGTTCCCTTCTACTATGTGAACGTTCCTCTTCCCTTCTACTATCTGACTACGTTCCTCAGCTCCAAACGTTCTATTCCATCACATGTGCGCGTTCCTCTGTTCCCTTCTACTATCTGAACGTTCTCTATTCCCTTCTACTATCTGAGCGTTCCTCTGTTCCCTTCTACTATGTGACTAGCGTTCCTCTGTTCCCTTCTACTATCTGAGCGTTCCTCTGTTCCCCTTCTACTATCCTGACGTTCCTCTGTTCCCTTCTACTATCTGAAGCGTTCCTCTGTTCCCATTCTACTATGTGAACGTTCCTCTGTTCCCTTCTACTATCTGAGCGTTCCTCTGTTCCCCCTTCTGCTATCTGAGCGTTCCTCTCTGTTCCTTCTACTATCTGAACGTTCTCTGTTCTCTTCTACTATCTGAGCGTTCCTTCTCTGAACGTTCCCTTCTACTATGTGAGGCGTTCCTCTGTTCCCCTCATCTGAGCGTTCTCTGTTCCCTTCTGACTAACGTTCCTCTGTTCCCTTCTACTATCTGAACGTTCCTCTGTTCCCTTCTACTATCGCGTTCCTCTGTTCCCTTCTCTGTTCCTTCTACTATGTGAACGTTCCTCTGTTCCCTTCTACTATGAACATTCCTCTGTTCCCTTCTACTATCTGAACGTTCCTCTGTTCCCTTCTACTATGTGACTAACGTTCCTCTGTTCCTTCTACTATCTGAAGCGTTCCTCTGTTCCCTTCTACTATCTGAACGTTCCTCTGTTCCCTTCTACTATCTGACGTTCCTCTGTTCCCTTCTACTATCTGAGCGTTCCTCTGTTCCCTTCTACTATCTGATCGTGTCTCTGTTCCCTTCTACTATCTGAGCGTTCCTCTGTTTCCCTTCTACTATCTGAGCGTTCCTCTGTTCCCTTCTCTATCTGACTAACGTTCCTCTGTTTCCTTCTACTATCTGAGCGTTCCTCTGTTCCCTTCTACTATCTGAACGTTCCTCTGTTCCCTTCTACTATCTGAACGTTCCTCTGTTCCTTCTACTATCTGAGCAAAACGTTTCCTCTGTTCCCTTCTACTATGTGACTAACGTTCCTCTGTTCCCTTCTACTATCTGACTAACGTTCCTCTGTTCCTTCTACTATCTGAACGTTCCTCTGTTCCCTTCTACTATCTGACGTTTCCTCTGTTCCCCTCTGTTCCTCCTTCTACTATGTGACTGACGTTCCTCTGTTCCTTCTACTATCTGAGCGTTCCTCTGTTCCCTTCTACTATCTGAACATTCCTCTGTTCCCTTCTACTATCTGACATTCCTCTGTTCCTTCTACTATCTGAAAGTTCCTCTGTTTTCTACTATGTGACTAACGTTCCTCTGTTCCCTTCTACTATCTGAACGTTCCTCTGTTCCCCTTCTACTATCTGAATGTTCCTCTGTTCCTTCTACTATCTGTAGTCGTGTCTCTGTTCTTCTACTATCTGAGCGTTCCTCTGTTCCCTTCTACTTATGAACGTTCCTCTGTTCCCCTTCTACTATCTGAGCGTTCCTCTGTTCCTTCTACGATGTGAGCGTTCCTCTGTTCCCTTCTACTATCTGAACGTTCCTCTGTTCCCTTCTACTATATAACGTTCTCTGTTCCCTTCTACTATCTGAGCGTTCCTCTGTTCCCTTCTACTATCTGAACGTTCTCTGTTTTCCTTCTACTATCTGATGCGTGTCTCTGTTCTCTTCTACTATCTGACTAACGTTCCTCTGTTCCCTTCTATATGAGCGTTCCTCTGTTCCCTTCTACTACTATCTGAACGTTCCTCTGTTTCCCTTCTACGATGTGAACGTTCCTCTCTGTTCCCTTCTACTATCTCAACGTTCCTCTGTTCCCTTCTACTATCTGACTAACGTTCTCTGTTCCCTTCTACTATCTGACTTAACGTTCCTCTGTTCCCTTCTACTATGTGAACGTTCCTCTGTTCCCTTCTACTATCAAGGCGTTCCTCTGTTCCCTTCTACTATCTGAACGTTCCTCTGTTCCTCCTTCTACGTTCTCTGAACGTGAGCGTTCCTCTGTTCCTGAGCGTTCCCTGTTCCCTTCTACTATCTGAAACGTTCCTCTGTTCCCTTCTGCTATCTGAACGTTCCTCTTGAGCGTCCTACTATCTGATCGTGTACTATTCTACTGAGCGTTCTTCTGTTCCCTTCTACTATCTGAACGTTCCTCTGTTCCCTTCTACTATGTGACTAACGTTCCCTCTGTTCCCTTCTACTATCTGAGCGTTCCTCTGTTCCCTTCTACTATGTGAGCGTTCCTCTGTTCCCTTCTACTATCTGAAGCGTTCCTCTGTTCCCTTCTACTATATGAGCGTTCTCCTGTTTCCTTCTACTATCTGAGCGTTCCTCTGTTCCGCTACTATCTGAAGGCGTTCCTCTGTTCCTTCTACTATGTGAGCGTTCCTCTGTTCCCTTTACTACTATCTGAGCGTCCCTCTGTTCCCCCTTCTACTATATGAAACGTTCCTCTGTTCCTTCTACTATCTGAGCGTTCCTCTGTTCCTTCTGTTCCCTTCTACTATCTGAGCGTGTCTCTGTTCCTTCGCTGCTATCTGAGCGTTCCTCTGTTCCCTTCTACTATCTGAGCGTTCCTCTGGTCCTTTTACTATCTGAACGTTTCCTTCTACTATATGACGTTCCTCTGTTCCCTTCTACGATGTGAAACGTTCCTCTGTTCCCTTCTACTGTGTGAGCGTTGTCTCTGTTCCCTTCTACTATCTGAACGTTCCTCTGTTTCCCTTCTACTGTATGAACGTTCCTCTGTTCCCTTCTACTGTCTGAGCGTTCCTCTGTTCCCTTCTACTATCTGAACGTTCCCCTCTGTTCCCTTCTACTATCCTGAACGTTCCTCTGTCCCTTCTACTATGTGAACGTTCCTCTGTTCCACTCTACTATCTGAACGTTCCTCTGTTCCCTTCCACTATCTGAACGTTCCTCTGTTCCCTTCTACTATCTGAGCGTTCCTCTGTTCCCTTCCACTATCTGAACGTTCCTCTGTTCCTTCTACTATCTGAACGTTCCTCTGTTCCCTTCTACTATGTGACTAACGTTCCTCTGTTCCCTTCTACTATCTGAACGTTCCTCTGTTCCCTTCTACTATCTGACTAACGTTCCTCTGTTCCCTTCTACTATGTGACTAACGTTCCTCTGTTCCCTTCTACTATCTGAAGCGTTCCTCTGTTCCCTTCTACTGGCCAGCGTTCCTCTGTTCCCCTTCTACTATCTGAGCGTTCCTCTGTTCCCTTCTACTATGAACGTTCCTCTGACTAACGTTCCTCTGTTCCCTTCTACTATCTGAACATTCCTCTGTTCCCTTCCCTTCTACTATCTGGGGAACACGTTCCTCTGAACGTTCCTGTTCCTACTATGTGAACGTTCCTCTGTTCCTTCTACTACACAGACGTTCCTCTGGTCCTTCTACTATCTGAACGTTCCTCTGTTCCCTTCTACTGATCTGAGCATTCCTCTGTTCCCTTCTACTATCTGAGCGTTCCTCTGTTCCCTTCTACTATCTGAACGTTCCTCTGTGTTCCCTTCTACTAACTGAACGTTCCTCTGTTCCCTTCTACTATCTGAACGTTCCTCTGTTCCCTTCTACTATCTGAACGTTCCTCTGTTCCCTTCTACTAACTGAACGTTCCTCTGTTCCCTTCTACTATCTGAACGTTCTCTGTTCCCTTCTACTATCTGAGCGTTCCTCTGTTCCCTTCTACTATCTGAGCGTTCCTCTGTTCCCTTCTACTATCTGAACGTTCCTCTGTTCCCTTCTACTATCTGAGCGTTCCTCTGTTCCCTTCTACTATCTGAACGTTCCTCTGTTCCCTTCTACTATGTGAACGTTCCTCTGTTCCCTTCTACTATCTAAACGTTCCTCTGTTCCCTTCTACTATCTGAACGTTCCTCTGTTCCCCTTCTACTATGTGAGCGTTCCTCTGTTCCATTCTACTATGTGAACGGTCCTCTGTTCCCTTCTACTATCTGAACGTTCCTCTGTTCCCTTCTACTGTCTCAACGTTCCTCTGTTCCCTTCTACTCTCAGCGTTCCTCTGTTCCTTCTACTATCTGAACGTTCCTCTGTTCCCTTCTACTATGTGACTAACGTTCCTCTGTTCCCTTCTACTATGTGACTAAAGTTCCTCTGTTCCCTTCTACTGTGTCCAACGTTCCTCTGTTCCCTTCTACTATTTGAGCGTTTCTCTGTTCCCTTCTACTATCTGAACGTTCCTCTGTTCCTTCTACTATGTGACTAATGTTCCTCTGTTCCTTCTACTATCTGAATGTTCCTCTGTTCCCTTCTACTATGTGACGTTAACTGTTCCCTTCTACTATCTGAGCGTTCCTCTGTTCCTTCTACTATCTGACGTTCCTCTGTTTCCCCATGAGCGTTCCTCTTCCCTCACACTGTTGTGTTGAGCACCATAATGGGCGTGATTCTGTCTCCTGTCACGGACTGTTGTTCTGGCCCTCAGCATTCCTCCCTCCCGTTCCCTCCCTCCCTCGTTCCTCTGTTCCCTCCTCCCTCCGTGTCCCTGTTCTCTTAGACCCTGAACGTGACTCTGTTCCCTTCTACTTATGATCGTCTGTTGGTCACCTGAACGTTCCTCTGTTGGTTGGGAACGTTCCTCTGTTCCCTTTGTGACAGTTGTCTCATTATTTAGAGCTAGCGTTCCTGTGAGTGGGGACTATCTGAGCGTTTGAGAAAAGAGAACAGAAAGACGTTCCTCTGTTCCCTTCTACTATCTGAACGTTCCTCTGTTCCCTTCTACTATCTGAGCGTTCCTCTGTTGGAGAAAACTATCTGAACGTCCCTCTGTTCCTCCTTCTACTATCTGAAACGTTCCTCTGTTCCCTTCTACTATCTGAACGTTCCTCTTGTTCCTTCTACTATCTGAACATTCCTCTGTTCCTTCTACTATCTGAACGTTCCTCTGTTCCCTTCTACTATCTGAACGTTCCTCTGTTCCCTTCTACTAACTGAACGTTCCTCTGTTCCCTTCTACTATCTGAATGTTCCTCTGTTCCTTCTACTATCTGATCGTGTCTCTGTTCTCTTCTACTATAGAACGTTCTCTGTTCCCTTCTACTTATGAACGTTCTCTGTTCCTTCTACTATCTGAACGTTCCTCTGTTCCCTTCTACTATGAGAATGACGTTCCTCTGTTCCCTTCACTATCTGAGCGTTCCTCTGTTCCCTTCTACTATCTGATCGTGTCTCTGTTCCACTATCTGTTCCCTTCCTTCTACTTCTGAGCGTTCCTCTGTTCCTTCTACTATCTGAACGTGTCTCTGTTCTCTTCTACTATCAGAACGTTCCTCTGTTCCCTTCTAGGATATGAACGTTCCTCTGTTCCCTTCTACTATCAGAGCGTTCCTCTGTTCCCTTCTAGATATGAGAACGTTCCTCTGTTCCCTTCTACTATCTCAAAACGTTCTCTGTTCCCTTCTACTATCTGAACATTCCTCTGTTCCCTTCTACTATCTGAGCGTTCCTCTGTTCCCTTCTACTATGTGACGTTCCTCTGTTCCCCCTTCTACTATCTGAACGTTCCTCTGTTCCCTTCTACTATCTGAACGTTCCTCTGTTCCCTTCACTATCTGAGCGTCCTCTGTTCCTCCTTCTACTATCTGAACGTTCCTCTGTTTCCCTTCTACTATCAGAACGTTCCTCTTGTCCCCTTCTACTATCTGAACGTTCTTCTGTTCCCTTCTACTATCTGAACGTTCCTCTGTTCCCTTCTACTATGTGACTAACGTTCCTCTGTTCCCTACTACTATCTGAAGCGTTCCTCTGTTCCTTTCTACTATCTGAGTTCTCTGTTCCCTTCTACTAGGAACGTTCCTCTGTTCCCCTTCACTAGGAGAACGTTCCTCTGTTCCCTTTCTACTATCTGAGCGTTCCTCTGTTCCCTTCTACTAGAGGAGCGTTCCTCTGTTCCCTTCTACTATGTGAGCGTTCCTCTGTTCCCTTCTACTATCTGAGCGTTCCTCTGTTCCTTCTACTATAGAAGTTCCTCTGTTCCCTTCTACTATCTGAACACGTTCCTCTGTTCCCTTCCTTCCTACTATCTGAACGAACAGTTCCCTTGTAGAAGGAACGTTCTCTTGTCCCCTTCTACTATCTGAACGTTCCTCTGTTCCCCCTTCTACTATCTGAACGTTCCTCTGTTCCCTTCTACTATCTCGAACGTTCCTCTGTTCCCTTCTACTATCTGAACGTTCCTCTGTTCCCTTCTACTGTGTCGAACGTTCCTCTGTTCCCTTCTACTATCTGAACGTTCCTCTGTTCCCTTCTACTGTGAACGTTCTCTGTTCCCTTCTACTATCTGAACGTTCCTCTGTTCCCTTCTACTATCTGAACATTCCTCTGTTCCCTTCTACTATCTGAGCGTTCCTCTGTTCCTTCTACTATCTGAGCGTTCCTCTGTTTCCCTTCTACTATCTGAACGTTCCTCTGTTCCCTTGGAGAATCTGGAACGTTCCTCTGTTCCTTCTACTATCTGAGCGTTCCTCTGTTCCCTTCTACTATCTGACGTTCCTCCTGTTCCCTTCTACTATCTGAACGTTCCTCTGTTCCCTCTCTACTAGACTGAACGTTCCTCTGTTCCCTTCTACTATCTGAACGTTCCTCTGTTCCCTTCTACTATCCCTGAACGTTCCTCTGTTCCTTCTACTATGCTGACTGAACGTTCCTCTGTTCCCTTCTACTATCTGAACGTTCCTCTGTTCCCTTCTACTGTGTCAACGTTCCTCTGTTCCTTCTACTATCTGAACGTTCCTCTGTTCCCTTCTACTATGTGAACGTTCCTCTGTTTTCTACTATCTGAACGTTCCTCTGTTTTCTACCATCTGAACGTTCCCTGTTCCCTTCTACTATCTGAACGTTCCTCTGTTCCCTTCTACTATCTGAACGTTCCTCTGTTCCCTTCTACTATCTGAAACGTTCCTCTGTTCCCTTCTACTATCTGAACGTTCCTCTGTTCCCTTCTACTATCTGAAACGTTCCTCTGTTCCCTTCTACTATCTGAACGTTCCTCTGTTCCCTTCTACTAACTGAACGTTCCTCCTGTTCCCTTCTACTATCTGAACGTTCCTCTGTTCCCTTCTACTATCTGAACGTTCCTCTGTTCCCTTCTACTGTGACTAACGTTCCTCTGTTCCCTTCTACTATCTGAGCGTTCCTCTGTTCCCTTCTACTATCTGAACGTTCCTCTGTTCCTTCTACTATGTGACTAACGTTCTCTGTTCCCTTCTACTCTGAACGTTCCTCTGTTCCCTTCTACTATCTGAACGTTCCTCTGTTCCCTTCTACTATGTGAACTGAACGTTCCTCTGTTCCCTTCTACTATCTGAACGTTCCTGTTCCCTTCTACTATCTCAACGTTCCTCTGTTCCCTTCTACTATTTGAACGTTCCTCTGTTCCCTTCTACTATTGAACGTTCCCTCTGTTCCTTCTACTATGTGAACGTTCCTCTGTTCCCTTCTACTATCTGAACGTTCCTCTGACTGAACGTTCCTCTGTTCCCTTCTACTATCTGAACGTTCCTCTGTTCCCTTCTACTATCAACGTTCCTCTGTTCCCTTCTACTGTGTCAACGTTCCTCTGTTTCCTTCTACTATCTGAACGTTCCTCTGTTCCCTTCTACTATGTGACTAACGTTCCTCTGTTTCCCTTCTACTATCTGAAAGTTCTCTCTGTTCCTTCTACTGTGTCAACGTTCCTCTGTTCCCTTCTACTATTTGAACGTTCCTCTGTTCCCTTCTACTATCTGAACGTTCCTCTGTTCCCTTCTACTATGTGACTAACGTTCCTCTGTCTCCCTTCTACTATTTGAACGTTCCTCTGTTCCCTTCTACTATCTGAACGTTCCTCTGTTCCCTTCTACTATGTGACTAATGTTCCTCTGTTCCCTTCTACTATCTGAATGTTCCTCTGTTCCCTTCTACTATGTGACTAACGTTCCTCTGTTCCCTTCTACTATCTGAACGTTCCTCTGTTCCCCGTCTCTTACTCACACTGTTGTGTTGAGCACCATAATGACAGTGATTCTGTCTGGCTGTCACCGGACTGTTGTTCTGGCCCTCAGCCTTCCCTCCCTCCCTCCCTCCCTCCCTCCCTCCCTCCCTCCCTCCCTCCCTCGCCCTGGGCGATAGACCCCAGAGGGTGACACTGGCTATAACAGTCGTCGTGGTCACCACCCGTTGGTTGGGAAAAGGGGTAATACATTGTGACAGTTGTCTCATTATTTAGAGCTAGGGGTGTGTGTGTGGGTGGGGGGAGGGGCGGGTTGAGAAGGAGAACAGAGGAGAGGAGAGGGGGCGGTGGAGAAGAGAGAACAGAGGAGAGGAGAGGAGAGGGGGTGGAGAAGAGGAAAGAGGAGAGAGAGAGGGGGTGGAGAAGGGAGAACAGAGGAGAGGAGAGGAGAGGGGGTGGAGAGAGAGAACAGAGAGAGGGGAGGGGGGTGGAGAAGGGAGAACAGAGGAGAGGAGAGGGGGTGGAGAAGGGAGAACAGAGGAGAGGGGAGGGGGTGGAGAAGGGAGAACAGAGGAGAGGGAGGGGGTGGAGAAGGGAGAACAGAGGAGAGAGAGAGGGGGTGGAGAAGAGAGAACAGAGGAGAAGGGAGGGGGGGGTGTAGAAGGGAGAACAGAGGAGAGGAGAGGGGAGGGGGGTGGAGAAGGGAGAACAGAGGAGAGGAGAGGGAGGGAGAACACAGGAGAGGAGAGGGCAGGGTAGAGAAGGAGAACAGAAGAGAGGAGGGGTGGAGAAGAGAGAACAGAGGAGAGAGAGGAGAGGGGGTGGAGATGGGAGAACAGAGGAGAGAGAGAGAGGGGGTGAGAAGGGAGAACAGAGGAGAGGAGAGGAGAGAGGGGGTGGAGAAGGGAGAACAGAGGAGAGGAGAGGAGAGGAGAGGAGAGGGGGTGGAGAAGGGAGAACAGAGAGGAGAGAGGAGAGGAGAGGGGTGGAGAAGGGAGAACAGAGGAGAGGAGAGGAGAGGGGGTGGAGAAGGGAGAACAGAGGAGGGAGGGAGAGGAGAGGAGAGGAGAGGAGAGGGGGTGGAGACGGGAGAACAGAGGAGAGGAGAGGGGGGTGGGAGAAGAGAGAACAGAGGAGAAGGAGAGGGATGTGGAGAAGGGGAGAACAGAGGAGAGGGAGAACAGTGGAGAAGGGAGAACAGAGGAGAGGAGAGGGGGGTGGAGAAGAGGAGAACAGAGGAGAGGAGAGGGGGGGTGGAGAAGGGGAGAACAGAGGAGAGGAGAGGGGGGTGGAGAAGGAGAACAGAGGAGAGGAGAGGGGGAAGGAGAAGAGAGAACAGAGGAGAGGAGAGGGGGTGGAGAAGAGAGAACAGAGGAGAGGGAGAGGGGGTGGAGAAGAGAGAACAGAGGAGAGGGAGAGGGGTGGAGAAAGAGAACAGAGGAGAGGAAGGGGGTGGAGAAGAGAGAACAGAGAGGAGAGGAGGGGAAGTGGAGAAGAGAGAACAGAGGAGAGGAGAGGGGGTGGAGAAGAGAGAACAGAGAGGAGAGGAGAGGGGGTGGAGAAGGGAGAACAGAGGAGAGGGAGAGGGAAGGGGAGAAGAGAGAACAGAGGAGAGGAGGGGGGTGGAGAAGAGAGAACAGAGGAGAGGAGAGGGGGTGGAGAAGAGAGAACAGAGGAGAGGGAGGGGTGGAGAATGGGAGAACAGAGGGAGAGGAGAGGGGTGGAGAAGAGAGAACAGAGGAGAGGAAAGAGGGGGTGGAGAAGGAGAACAGAGGAGGAGGAGAAGGGAGAACAGGGTGGAGAAGTGGAGAACAGAGGAGAGAGAGAGGAGAGGGGGTGGAGAAGAGAGAACAGAGGAGAGGAGAGGAGAGGGGGGGTGGAGAAGAGAGAACAGAGGAGAGAGAGAGGAGAGGGGGTGGAGAAGGGAGAACAGAGGAGAGGAGAGGGGTGGAGAAGAGAGAACAGAGGAGAGGAAGAGGAGAGGGGGGGGAGAAGGGAGAACAGAGGAGAGGAGAGGGGGTGGAGAAGAAGAGAACAGAGGAGAGGAGAGGGGGTGGAGAAGAGAGAACAGAGGGAGAGGAGAGGGGGTGTAGAAGGGAGAACAGAGGAGAGGAGAGGAGAGGGGGTTGGAGAAGGAGAACAGAGGAGAGGAGAGGGGGGGAGGGAGAACACAGGAGAGAGAGGGCAGGGTAGAGAAGGGAGAGAACAGAGGAGAGAGGAGGGGAGGGGTGGAGAAGAGAGAACAGAGGAGAGGAGAGGAGAGGGGGGTGGAGATGGGGAGAACAGAGGAGAGGAGAGGAGAGGGGGTGGAGAAGGGAGAACAGAGGAGAGGAGAGTGGAGAGGGGAACAGTGGAGAGGGTGGAGAAGGAGAACAGAGGAGAGGAGAGGAAGAGGAGAGGAAGAGGGGGGTGGAGAAAAGAGAGAACAGAGGAGGAGGAGAGGAGAGGGGGTGGAGAAGGGAGAACAGAGGAGAGGAGGGGGTGGAAGGGAGAACAGAGGAGAGGAGGAGAGGGGGTGGAGAAGAGAGAACAGAGGAGAGGAGAGGAGAGGGGGTGGAGAAGAGAACAGAGGAGAGGAGGAGAGGGGGTGGAGAAGGGAGAACAGAGGAGAGGAGAGGGGGTGGAGAAGGGAGAACAGAGGAGAGGAGGAGAGGAGAGGGGTGGAGAAGGAGAACAGAGAGGAGAGGGAGGGGGGGTGGAGAAGGAGAACAGAGGAGAGGAGGGGGTGGAGAAGGGAGTACAGAGGGGAGGGGAGGGGGTGGAGAAGGAGAACAGAGTAGAGGAGAGGGAGAGGGGGTGGAGAAGGGGGAGAACAGAGGAGAGTGAGAGGGGGTAGAGAAGGAGAACAGAGAGGAGAGAGGAGGGAGGGATGGAGAAGGGAGAACAGAGGAGAGGAGAGGGGGGGTGGAGAAGGGAGTACAGAGGGGAGAGGGGGTGGAGAAGGGAGAACACAGGAGAGGAGAGGAGAGGAGAGGAAATTGGAAAGGAGAACAGAGAGGAGAAGGGGGGGTGGAGAGAAGGAGAACAGGAAGGAGAGGGGGTGGAGAAGGGAGAACAGAGGAGAGGAGAGGGGGGGAAGGGAGAGAACAGAGAACAGAGGAGAGGAGAGGGGGTGGAGAAAAGGGAGAACAGAGAGGAGGAGAGGAGAGGGGTGGAGAAGGGAGGAACAGAGGAGAGGAGAGGGGGGTAGAAGGGAGAACAGAGGAGAGGAGAGGGGGGGTGGAGAAGAGAACAGAGGAGAGGAGAGGGGGGTGGAGATGGGAGAACAGAGGAGAGAGGAGAGGGGGGTGGAGAAGAGAGAACAGAGGAGAGGAGAGGAGAGGGGGGGTGGAGAAGGGAGAACAGAGGAGAGGAGAGGGGGAGAGGGGGAGAAGAGGAGAGGAGAGGAGGGGGTGGAGAAGGGAGGAACAGAGGAGAGAGGGAAGAGGGGGTGGAGAAAGGGAGAACAGAGGAGAGGAGGGGGTAGAAGGAGAACAGAGGAAGGAGAGGGGGTGGAGAAAGAGAGACAGAGGAGAGGAGGGGGTGGAGAGGAGAACAGAGGAGAAGGAGAGGAGAGGGGGTGGAGAAAGGGAGAACAGAGGAGAGGAGAGGGGGGTAGAAGGGAGAACAGAGGAGAGAGGAGAGAGGGGGGGTGGAGAAGGGAGAACAGAGGAGGGAGAGGAGGGGTGGAGAAGGGAGAACAGAGGAGAGGAGGGGGTGGAGAAGGGAGAACAGAGGAGAGGAGAGGGGGTGGAAGAGAGAACAGAGGAGAGGAGAGGGGGTGGAGAAGGGAGAACAGAGGAGAGGAGAGGAGGGGGTGGAGAAGGAGAACAGAGGAGAGAGGAGAGGAGGGGTGGAGAAGGGAGAACAGAGAGGGAGGGGGAGAAGGGAGAACAGAGGAGAGGAGAGGGGGTGGAGAAGGGAGAACAGAGAGGGAGAGATGGGGGTGGAGAAGGAGAACAGAGGAGAGGAGAGAGGAGAGGGGGTGGAGAAGGAGAACAGAGGAGAGGAGAGGGGGGGTGGAGAAGGGAGAACAGAGGAGGAGAGGAGAGGGGTGGAGAAAGAGAGAACAGAGGGAGAGGAGGGGGTGGAGAAGGGAGAACAGAGGAGAGGAGAAGAGGGGGGTGGAGAAGGGAGAACAGAGGAGAGAGGGAGAGGGGGGGTGGAGAAAGGAGGGAACAGAGGAGAGGAGAGGGGGTGGAGAAGAGAGAACAGAGGAGAGGAGGGGGTAGAGAAGGGAGAACAGAGGAGAGGAGACAGGGGTGGAGAAGAGAACAGAGAAGGAGAGGGGTGGAGAATGGAGAACAGAGGAGAGGAGAGGGGTGGAGAAGTGGAGGAGAACAGAGGAGATGAGAGGGGGTGGAGAAGGGAGAACAGAGGAGAGGAGAGGGGGTGGAGAAGAGAGAACAGAGGAGAGGAGAGGGAGAGGGGGTGGAGAGAGAGAACAGAGGGAGAGGAGAGGGGGTGGAGAAGGGAGAACAGAGGAGAGGGAGGGGGTAGAAGGGAGAGACAGAGGAGAGGAGAGGGGGTGGAGAAGAGAGATCAGAGGAGAGGAGAGGGGTGGAGAAGGAGAACAGAGGAGAGGAGAGGGGGTAGAAGAGAAGGGAGAACAGAGGAGAGGAGAGGAGGGGGTGGAAGAGAACAGAGAGGAGAGGGGGTGGAGAAGGGAGAACAGAGGGGAGAGGAGAGGGGGTAGAGAAGGGAGAACAGAGGAGAGGAGAGGAGAGGGGGGGTGGAGAAGGGAGAACAGAGAGAGGAGAGGAGAGGGGGTAGAGAAGGAGAGAGGAGAGGAGAAACAGAGAACAGAGAGGGAGAGGAGAGGGGTGAGAAAGGGAGAACAGAGGAGAGGGGGTGGAGAAGGGAGAACAGAGGAGGGGAGGGGTGGAGAAGAGAGAACAGAGGAGGGGGTGGAGAAGGAGAACAGAGGAGGGGGTGGAGAAGAGGAGAACAGAGGAGAGGGGGGGTGGAGAAGGGAGAACAGAGGGAGAGGAGAGGGGAGGGGGTGGAGAAGTGAGAGGGGTGGAGAATGGAGAAGAGAGAACAGAGGAGAGGAGAGGGGGTGGAGAAGGAGAACAGAGGAGAGGAGAGGAGAGGGGGTGGAGAAGGAGAACAGAGGAGAGGAGAGGAGTAGAGAAGGAGAACAGAGGAGAGGAGAGAGGGGGTGGAGAAGGGAGAACAGAGGAGAGGAGAGGAGAGGGGGTGGAGAAGGGAGAACAGAGGAGAGGAGAGAGAGGGGGTGGAGAAGGAGAACAGAGGAGAGGAGAGGGGGTGGAGAAGGGAGAACAGAGGAGAGGAGAGGAGGGGGGTGGAGAAGAGAGAACAGAGGAGAGGAGAGGAGGGGGTGGAGAAGGGAGAACGAGAGGAGAGGAGAGGGGGTGGAGAAGGGAGAACAGAGGAGAGGAGGGAGAGGGGGTGGAGAAGGGAGAACAGAGGAGAGGAGAGGAGAGGGGGTGGAGAAGGGAGAACAGAGGAGAGGAGAGGAGAGGAGGGTGGAGAAGGAGAGAACAGAGGAGAGGAGAGGGGGTGGAGAAGAGAGAACAGAGGAGAGGAGAAGGGGGTGGAGAAGGAGAACAGAGGAGAGGAGAGGAGAGGAGGTGGAGAGAAGGAGAACAGAGGAGAGGAGAGGGGGAGAGAAGGAGAACAGAGGAGAGGAGGAGAGAGGGGTGGAGAAGGGAGAACAGAGGAGAGGAGAGGAGAGGGGGTGGAGAAGGAGAACAGAGGAGAGGAGAGGGGGTGGAGAAGGGAGAACAGAGGAGAGGAGAGGGGTGGAGAAGGAGAACAGAGGAGAGGAGAGGGGGTGGAGAAGAGAGAACAGAGGAGAGGAGAGGGAGGTGGAGAAGGGAGAACAGAGGAGAGGAGAGGAGAGGTGGGTGGAGAAGGGAGGAACAGAGGAGAGGAGAGGGGGTAGAGAAGGGAGAACAGAGGAGAGGAGAGGGGGTGGAGAAAGAGAGAACAGAGGAGAGGAGAGAGGGTGGAGAAGGAGAACAGAGGAGAGGAGGAGAGGGGGTGGAGAAGGGAGAACAGAGGAGAGGAGAGGGGGTGGAGAAGGGAGGAACAGAGGAGAGGAAGGAGAGGGGGTGGAGAAGAGAGAACAGAGGAGGAGGAGAGGGAGTGGAGAAGAGAGAACAGAGGAGAGGAGAGGGGGTGGAGAAGGGAGAACAGAGGAGAGGAGAGGGGGGTGGAGAAGAGAGAACAGAGGGAGAGGAGGGGGTGGAGAAGAGAGAACAGAGGAGAGGAGAGGGGAGTAGAGAAGGAGAACAGAGGAGAGGAGAAGGGGGGTGGAGAAGAGAGAACAGAGGAGGAGGAGAGGGGGTGGAGAAGGGAGAACAGAGGAGAGGAGAGAGGGAGTGGAGAAGGGAGAACAGAGGAGAGGAGAGGAGAGGGGTGGAGAAGGGAGAACAGAGGAGAGGAGAGGAGAGGGGGTAGAGAAGGAGAGCAGAGGAGAGAGGGAGTGGAGAGGAGAACAGAGGAGAGGAGAGGGTGGAGAAGGGAGAACAGAGGAGAGGAGAGGAGAGGGGGTGGAGAAGGAGAACAAGAGGAGAGGAGAGGGGGTAGAGAAGGGAGAACAGAGAGAGAGGAGAGGAGAGGGGTGGAGAAGAGAGAACAGAGGAGAGGAGAGGGGGTGGAGAAGGAGAACAGAGGAGAGGAGAGGGGGTAGAGAAGGGAGAACAGAGGAGAGGAGAGGGTGGAGAAGAGAGAGACAGAGGAGAGGGAGAGGAGGTGGAGAAGAGAGAACAGAGGAGAGGAGAGGGGGTAGAGAAGGAGAACAGAGGAGAGGAGATGGGTGGAGAAGAGAGAACAGAGGAGAGGGAGAGGGGGTAGAGAAGGAGAACAGAGGAGAGAGAGAGGAGAGGAGAGGAGAGGGGTTGGAGAAAGGAGAACAGAGGAGAGGAGAGGAGAGAGGGTAGAGAAGGGAGAACAGAGGAGAAGGAGAGGGGGTGGAGAAGGGAGAACAGAGGAGAGGAGAGGGAGGGGGTGGAGAAGGGAGAACAGAGGAGAGGAGAGGGGGGAGAGGAGAACACAGGAGAGGAGAGGGCAGGGTAGAGAAGGAGAACAGAGGAGAGAGGAGGGGGTGGAGAAGAGAGAACAGAGGAGAGAGAGGAGAGGGGGAGATGGGAGACAGAGGAGAGGAGAGGAGAGGGGGTGGAGAAGGAGAACAGAGGAGAGGAGAGGAGAGGGTGGAGAAGGGAGAACAGAGGAGAGGAGAGGAGAGGGGGAGTGGAGAAGGGAGAACAGAGGAGAGGAGAGGTGGAGAAGGAGAACAGAGGAGAGGAGAGGAGAGAGGTGGAGAAGGGAGAACAGAGAGAGAGGGGGTGGAGAAGAGAGAACAGAGGAGAGGAGAGGGGTGGAGAAGGAGAACAGAGGAGAGGAGAGGAGAGGGGGTGGAGAAGGGAGAACAGAGGAGAGGAGAGGGGTGGAGAGAAGAGAGAACAGAGGAGAGGAGAGGGGGTGGAGAAGGGAGAACAGAGGAGAGGAGAGGGGGTGGAGAAGAGAGAACAGAGGAGAGGAGAGGGGGTGGAGAAGGAGAACAGAGAGAGAGGAGAGGAGAGGGGGTGGAGAAGAGAGAACAGAGGAGGAGGAGAGGGTGGAGAAGGAGAACAGAGGAGAGGAGAGGGGTGGAGAAGAGAGAACAGAGGAGAGGGAGAGGGGGTGGAGAAAGGGAGAACAGAGGAGAGGAGAGGAGAGGGGGTGGAGAAAGGAGAACAGAGGAGAGGAGAGGGGGTGGAGAAGGGAGAACAGAGGAGAGGAGAGGAGAGAGAGGGTGGAGAAGAGAGAACAGAGGAGAGGAGAGGGGGGTGGAGAAGGGAGAACAGAGGAGAGGAGAGAGGGGTAGAGAAGGAGAACAGAGGAGAGGAGAGGGGGTGGAGAAGAGAGAACAGAGAGAGGAGAGGGGGGGTGGAGAAGAGAGAACAGAGGAGAGAGGAGAGAAGGAGAAGTGAGAGAAGGGAGAACAGAGGAGAGAGGAGAGAGAGGGGTGGAGAAGAGAGAACAGAGGAGAGGAGAGGGGGTAGAGAAGGGAGAACAGAGGAGAGGAGAGGAGAGGGTGGAGAAGGGAGAACAGAGGAGAGGAGAGGAGAGGTGGTAGGATGGAGAAGAGAGACACAGAGGAGATGGAGAGGATGTAAGTGTAGAGAAGGGAGAACAGAGGAGAGGAGGGAGGTGGAGAAGGGAGAACAGAGGAGAGGAGAGGGGGTGGAGAAGGAGAACAGAGGAGAGAGAGGGAGTAGAGAAGGGAGAACAGAGGAGAGGAGAGGGGGTGGAGAAGAGAGAACAGAGGGAGAGAGAGGAGGGTGGAGAAGGGAGAACAGAGGAGAGAGAGGAGAGGGGGTGGAGAAGGAGAACAGAGGAGAGGAGAGGGGTGGAGAAGGGAGAACAGAGGAGAGGAGAGGAGAGGGGGTGGAGAAGAGAGAACAGAGGAGAGGAGAGGGGGTGGAGAAGGGAGAACAGAGGAGAGGAGAGGGGGTGGAGAAGGGAGAACAGAGGAGAGAGAGAGGGGGTGGAGAAGAGAGAACAGAGGAGAGGAGAGGGGGTGGAGAAGAGAGAACAGAGGAGAGGAGAGGGGGTAGAAGGGAGAACAGAGGAGAGGGAGACGGGGTGGAGAAGAGAGAACAGAGGAGAGGAGAGGGGGTGGAGAAGGAGAACAGAGGAGAGGAGAGGGGGTGGAGAAGGGAGAACAGAGGAGAGGAGAGGAGAGGGGGTGAGAAGGGAGAACAGAGAGGGAGAGGAGAGGGGGTGGAGAAGGGAGAACAGAGGAGAGAAGGGAGGGGGTGGAGAAGGGAGAACAGAGGAGAGGAGAGGGGAGGGGGTGGAGAAGGGAGAACAGAGGAGAGGAGAGGGGGGGAGGGAGAACACAGGAGAGGAGAGGGCAGGGTAGAGAAGGGAGAACAGAGGAGAGAGGAGGGGGTGGAGAAGAGAGGAACAGAGGAGAGGAGAGGAGAGGGGGTGGAGATGGGAGAACAGAGGAGAGGAGAGGAGAGGGGGTGGAGAAGGGAGAACAGAGGAGAGGAGAGGAGAGGGGGTGGAGAAGGAGAACAGAGGAGAGGAGAGGAGAGGAGAGGGGAGTGGAGAAGGGAGAACAGAGGAGAGGGAGAGGGGGTGGAGAAGGGAGAACAGAGGAGAGGAGAGGAGAGGGGGTGGAGAAGGGAGAACAGAGAGAGAGGAGAGGAGAGGAGAGGAGAGGAGAGGAGAGGAGAGGAGAGGAGAGGAGAGAGAGGAGGGTGGAGAAGAGAGAGCGAGAGAGAGAGGAGAGGGGGTGGAGAAGAGAGAACAGAGGAGAGGAGAGGGGTGGAGAAGAGAGAACAGAGGAGAGGAGAGGGGGTGGAGAAGGAGAACAGAGGAGAGGAGAGGGGGTGGAGAAGGGAGAACAGAGGAGAGGAGAGGGGGTGGAGAAGGGAGAACAGAGGAGAGAGGAGAGGGGGTGGAGAAGGAGAACAGAGGAGAGAGAGAGGGGGTGGAGAAGGGAGAACAGAGGAGAGGAGAGGGGGTGGAGAAGGGAGAACAGAGGAGAGGAGAGGGGGTGGAGAAGAGAGAACAGAGGAGAGGAGAGGGGGGTGGAGAAGAGAGAACAGAGGAGAGGGAGAGGGGGTGGAGAAGAGAGAACAGAGGAGAGGAGAGGGGGTGGAGAAGGGAGAACAGAGGAGAGGAGAGGGGGTGGAGAAGAGAGAACAGAGGAGAGGAGAGGGGGTGGAGAAGAGAGAACAGAGGAGAGGAGAGGGGGTGGAGAAGAGAGAACAGAGGAGAGGAGAGGGGGTGGAGAAGGGAGAACAGAGGAGAGGAGAGAGGGGTGGAGAAGAGAGAACAGAGGAGAGGAGAGGGAGTGGAGAAGAGAGAACGAGAGGAGAGAAGAGAGAGAGGGGGTGGAGAAGAGAGAACAGAGGAGAGAGAGAGGAGAGGGGGTGGAGAAGAGAGAACAGAGGAGAGGAGAGGGGGTGGAGAAGAGAGAGATAGAGGAGAGAGAGGAGAGAGGGGTGGAGAAGGGAGAACAGAGGAGAGGAGAGGAGAGGGGGTGGAGAAGGGAGAACAGAGGAGAGGAGAGGGGGTGGTGGAGAAGGGAGAACAGAGGAGAGAGAGAGGGGGTGGAGAAGAGAGAACAGAGGAGAGGAGAGGGGTGGAGAAGAGAGAACAGAGGAGAGGAGAGGAGAGGGGGTGGAGAAGGGAGAACAGAGGAGAGGAGAGGGGGTGGAGAAGGAGAACAGAGGAGAGGAGAGGAGAGGGGGTGGAGAAGGGAGAACAGAGGAGAGGAGAGGGGGTGGAGAAGGGAGAACAGAGGAGAGGAGGAGAGGGTGGAGAAGGGAGTACAGAGGAGGAGAGGAGAGGGGTGGAGAAGGGAGAACAGAGAGAGAGGAGAGGGGGTGGAGAAGGAGAGAACAGAGGAGAGGAGAGGAGAGGGGGTGGAGAAGGGAGAACAGAGGAGAGGAGAGGAGAGGGGGTGGAGAAGGGAGAACAGAGGAGAAGGAGGGGAGAGAAGGAGAACAGAGGAGAGGAGAGGAGGGTGGAGAAGGGAGAACAGAGGAGAGGAGAGGGGGAGGGAGAACACAGGAGAGAGAGAGAGGTAGAGAAGGAGAACAGAGGAGAGAGGAGGGGGTGGAGAAGGAGAGAACAGAGGAGAGGAGAGGAGAGGGGGTGGAGAAGGGAGAACAGAGGAGAGGAGAGAGGGGGTGGAGAAGGAGAACAGAGGAGAGGAGAGGAGGGGTGGAGAAGGGAGAACAGAGGAGAGGAGAGGAGAGGGGGGTGGAGAAGGAGAACAGAGGAGAAGGAGAGGGGGTGGAGAAGGGAGAACAGAGGAGAGGAGAGGAGAGGGGTGGAGAAGGGAGAACAGAGGAGAGGAGAGGAGAGGAGAGGAGAGGAGAGAGAGAGGAGAGGGGAGAGGAGAGGGAGAGGAGAGGAGAGGAGAGGGGGGTGGAGACGGGAGAACAGAGGAGAGGAGAGGGGGTGGAGAAGAGAGAACAGAGGAGAGGAGAGGGAGGTGGAGAAGGGAGAACAGAGGAGAGGAGAGGGGGTGGAGAAGGGAGAACAGAGGAGAGAGGAGGGGTGGAGAAGGGAGAACAGAGGAGAGGGAGGGGGTGGAGAAGGGAGAACAGAGGAGAGGAGAGAGGGGGTGGAGAAGGGAGAACAGAGGAGAGGAGAGGGGGTGGAGAAGGGAGAACAGAGGAGAGGAGAGGGGGTGGAGAAGGAGAGAACAGAGGAGAGAGAGAGGGGGTGGAGAAGAGAGAACAGAGGAGAGGAGAGGGGGTGGAGAAGAGAGAACAGAGGAGAGGAGAGGGGGTGGAGAAGAGAGAACAGAGGAGAGGAGAGGGGGTGGAGAAGGGAGAACAGAGGGAGAGGAGAGGGGGTGGAGAAGAGAGAACAGAGGAGAGGAGAGGGGGTGGAGAAGGAGAATAGAGGAGAGGAGAGGGGGTGGAGAAGAGAGAACAGAGGAGAGGAGAGGGGGTGGAGAAGGAGAACAGATGAGAGAGAGGGGGTGGAGAAGAGAGAACAGAGGAGAGGAGAGGGGTAGAGAAGAGAGAACAGAGGAGAGAGAGGAGGGGGTGGAGAAGAGAGAACAGAGGAGAGGAGAGGAGAGGGGGTGGAGAAGGGAGAACAGAGGAGAGGAGAGTGGGGTGGAGAAGAGAGAACAGAGGAGAGGAGAGGAGAGGGGGTGGAGAAGGGAGAACAGAGGAGAGGAGAGAGGGGGTGGAGAAGGGAGAAACAGAGGAGAGGAGAGGAGAGGGGGTGGAGAAGAGAGAACAGAGGAGAGGAGAGGGGGTGGAGAAGAGAGAACAGAGGAGAGGAGTGAGGAGAGGGGAGTGGAGAAGGGAGAACAGAGGAGAGGAGAGGGGGTGGAGGAAGAGAGAACAGAGGAGAGAGGAGGAGAGGGGGTGGAGAAGGGAGAACAGAGGAGAGGAGAGGGGGTGGAGAAGGGAGAACAGAGGAGAGGAGAGGGGGTGGAGAAGGGAGAACAGAGGGGAGAGGAGGGGGTGGAGAAGGGAGAACAGAGTAGAGGAGAGAGAGAGGGGTGGAGAAGGGAGAACAGAGGAGAGGAGAGGGGTAGAGAAGGGAGAACAGAGGAGAGAGAGGAGAGGGGGTGGAGAAGGAGAGAACAGAGGAGAGGAGAGGGGGTGGAGAAGGAGAACAGAGGAGAGGAGGAGGGGGTGGAGAAGGGAGAACAGAGGAGAGGAGAGGAGAGGGAGTGGAGAAGGGAGAACAGAGGAGAGGAGAGAGGGGGTGGAGAAGGGAGAACAGAGGAGAGGAGAGGGGTGGAGAAGAGAGAACAGAGGAGAGGAGAGGAGAGGGGGTGGAGAAGGGAGAACAGAGGAGAGGAGGGAGAGGGGGTGGAGAAGGGAGAACAGAGGAGAGGAGAGGGGGTGGAGAAGGGAGAACAGAGGAGAGGAGAGGAGAGGGGGTGGAGAAGAGAGAACAGAGGAGAGGAGAGGAGAGGGGGTGGAGAAGAGAGAACAGAGGAGAGGAGAGGAGAGGGGGTGGAGAAGGGAGAACAGAGGAGAGAGAGAGGGGGTGGAGAAGAGAGAACAGAGGAGAGGAGAGGAGAGGGGGTGGAGAAGGGAGAACAGAGGAGAGGAGGAGGGGTGGAGAAGGGAGAATAGAGGAGAGGAGAGGGGGTGGAGAAGGGAGTACAGAGGAGAGGAGGGGTGGAGAAGGAGAACAGAGGAAGGAGAGGGGGTGAGAAGGAGAACAGAGGAGAGGGGGGGTAGAGAAGGGAGAACAGAGGAGAGGAGGAGAGGGGTGGAGAAGGGAGAACAGAGGAGAGAGGAGAGGGGGTGGAGAAGGGAGTAGAGGGAGGAGGGGGTGGAGAAGGGAGAACAGAGGAGAGGAGAGGGGAGGGGGTGGAGAAGGAGAACAGAGGAGAGGAGAGGAGAGGGGGAGAAGGAGACAGAGAGAGGTGAGAGGGGGTGGAGAAGAGAGAACAGAGGAGGAGAGGAGAGGGGGTGGAGAAGAGGAGAACAGAGGAGAGGAGAGGGGGTGGAGAAGAGAGAACAGAGGAGAGGAGAGGAGGGGGTGGAGAAGGGAGAACAGAGGAGAGGAGAGGGGGTGGAGAAGGAGAACAGAGGAGAGAGAGAGGGGGAGAAGGGAGAGAGAGGAGAGGGGGTGGAGAAGGGAGAACAGAGGAGAGGAGAGGGGGTGGAGAAGAGAACAGAGAGAGGAGAGGAGAGGTAGAGAAGGAGAACAGAGGAGAGAGAGAGGGGGTGGAGAAGGAGAACAGAGGAGAGGAGAGGGGGTGGAGAAGGGAGACAGAGGAGAGGAGGGGGTGGAGAAGGAGAACAGAGAGAGAGGAGAGGAGAGGGGGTGGAGAAGGGAGAACAGAGGAGAGGAGAGAGAGGGGTGGAGAAGGGAGAACAGAGGAGAGGAGAGGTGGAGGAGAAGAGAGGAGAGGAGAGAGAGGTGGAGAAGGGAGAACAGAGGAGAGAGAGGGGGTGGAGAAGGGAGAACAGAGGAGAGAGAGGGGGTGGAGAAGGGAGAACAGAGGAGAGGAGAGGAGAGGGGGTGGAGAAGAGAGAACAGAGGAGAGGAGAGGAGAGGGGGTGGAGAAGAGAGAACAGAGGAGGAGGAGAGGGGGTGGAGAAGAGAGACAGAGGAGAGGAGAGGAGAGGGGGTGGAGAAGGAGAACAGAGGAGAGAGAGGGTGGAGAAGGAGAACAGAGGAGAGAGAGGGGGTAGAGAAGGGAGAACAGAGGAGAGGAGAGGAGAGGGGGTGGAGAAGAGAGAACAGAGGAGAGGAGAGGGGGTAGAGAAGGGAGAACAGAGGAGAGGAGGAGAGGGGGTGGAGAAGGGAGAACAGAGGAGAGGAGAGAGAGAGGGGGTGGAGAAGGGAGAAATAGAGGAGAGGAGAGGGGGTGGAGAAGGGAGAACAGAGGAGAGGAGAGGGGGTGAGAAGAGAGAACAGAGGAGAGGAGAGGGGGTGGAGAAGGGAGAACAGAGGAGAGGAGAGGAGAGGGGGTGGAGAAGGGAGAACAGAGGAGAGGAGAGGGGGTGAGAAGGGAGAACAGAGGAGAGGAGAGGAGAGGGGTGGAGAAGGGAGAACAGAGGAGAGAGAGGAGAGGGGGTGGAGAAGGGAGAACAGAGGAGAGGAGGAGGGGGTGGAGAAGGAGAACAGAGGAGGAGAGGAGAGGGGGTGGAGAAGAGAGAACAGAGGAGAGGAGAGGGGTAGAGAAGGAGGAATAAGAGGAGAGGGAGAGGGGGTGGAGAAGAGAACAGAGGAGAGGAGAGGGGGTGGAGAAGGGAGAACAGGGAGGAGAGAGAGGAGAGGGGGTGGAGAAGGGAGAACAGAGGAGGAGAGGAGAGGGGGTGGAGAAGAGAGAACAGAGGAGAGGAGAGGGGGTGGAGGAAGGAGAACAGAGAGAGAGAGGAGAGGGGTGGAGAAGGAGAAACAGAGGAGAGAGAGAGGAGAGGGTGGAGAAGAGAGAACAGAGGAGAGAGAGAGAGGGGGTAGAGAAGGAGAACAGAGAGAGGAGAGAGAGGGGTGGAGAAGAGAGAACAGAGGAGAGGAGGAGAGGGGGTGGAGAAGGGAGAACAGAGGAGAGGAGAGGGGGTGAGAGAAGGGAGAACAGAGGAGAGGAGAAGGGGGGGTGGAGAAGAGAGAACAGAGGAGAGAGAGAGAGGGGTGGAGAAGGGAGAACAGAGGAGAGGAGAGGGGGTGGAGAAGGGAGAACAGAGGAGAGAGAGAGGGGTGAGAAGGGAGAATAGAGGAGAGGAGAGGGTGGGAGAAGGGAGAACAGAGGAAGGAGGAGAGGGGGTAGAAGGAGAACAGAGAGAGAGAGAGGTGGAGAAGGAGAACGAGGAGGAGAGGAGAGGGGGTGGAGAAGGGAGAACAGAGGAGAGGAGAGGGGGTGGGAAGAGAACAGAGGGAGAGAGGGTGGAGAAGAGAGAACAGAGGAGAGGAGAGGGGTGGAGAAGGAGAACAGAGGAGAGAGAGAGGGGTGAGAAGGGAGACGAGGAGGAGAGGAGAGGGGGTGGAGAAGGAGAACAGAGGAGAGGAGAGGGGGTGGAGAAGGAGAACAGAGAGAGGAGGGGTGGAAGGGAGAACAGAGGAGAGGAGAGGGGGAGAGGAGCGAGGAAGGAGGAGAGGGAGAGGAGAGGTGGAGGAGAGGGGGTGGAGAAGGAGAACAGAGGAGAGTGAGAGGGGGTGGAGAAGGGAGAACAGAGGAGAGGAGGGGGGTAGAGAAGGGAGAACAGAGGAGAGGAGAGGGGGTGGAGAAGGGAGAACAGAGGAGAGGAGAGGGGGTGAGAAGTGAGAACGAGGAGAGGAGAG
>NW_027038516.1:0-32179 GCF_034236695.1 Oncorhynchus nerka
CTCATCGCTAACCACATTGACTTCCTCATCGCTACAACCACATTGACTTCCTCTTAGCTCACTTCATTGACTTCCTCATCGCTAACCACATTGACTTCCTCATCGCTAACCACATTGACTTCCTCATCGCTAACCACATTGACTGCCTCATCGCTAACCACATTGACTTTCTCTGCTGTGTATTTGTACTGTAACTCACCCAGTTACACTGACCCTCATCGCTAACCACATTGACTTCCTCATCACTAACCACATTGACTTTCTCACTCACTGTGTATTGTACTGTAACTCACCCCAGTTACACTAACCATATTGACTTCCCCTCATCACTAACCATATTGACTTCCTCATCGCTAACCATCATTGACTTATCATCGCTAACCACATTGACTTCCTCATCACTAACCACATTGACTTCCTCATCACAACCGCATTGACTCATCGCTAACCACACTGACTCATCGCTAACCATATTGACTTCCTCATCACTAACCATATTGACTTCCTCATCACTAACCATATTGACTTCCTCATCGCTAACCACATTGACTTCCTCATCGCTAACCATATTGACTTCCTCATCGCTAACCATATTGACTTCCTCATCGCTAACCATATTGACTTCCTCATGTCGCTTCTTGTATTGACTTCCTCATCGCTAACCATATTGACTTCCTCATCGCTAACCACATTGACTTCCTCATCGCTAACCACATTGACTTCCTCATCGCTAACCACATTGACTTCCTCATCGCTAACCACATTGACTTCCTCATCGCTAACCACATTGACTTCCTCATCGCTAACCACATTGACTTCCTCATCGCTAACCACATTGACTTTCTCATCACTGTGTATTGTACTGTAACTCACCCCAGTTACACTGACTTCCTCATCGCTAACCACATTGACTTCCTCATCACTAACCACATTGACTTTCTCATCACTGTGTATTGTACTGTAACTCACCCCAGTTACACTAACCATATTGACTTCCTCATCACTAACCATATTGACTTCCTCATCACTAACCATATTGACTTCCTCATCACTAACCATATTGACTTCCTCATCACTAACCACATTGACTTCCTCATCACTAACCATATTGACTTCCTCATCACTAACCATATTGACTTCCTCATCACTAACCACATTGACTTCCTCATCACTAACCATATTGACTTCATCACTAACCATATTGACTTCCCTCATCACTAACCATTGACTTCCTCATCGCTTAACCACATTGACTTCCTCACGCTTAACCATATTGACTTCCTCATCGCTAACCATATTGACTTCCTCATCACTAACCATATTGACTTCCTCATCACTAACCACATTGACACATAATCACTAACTGTGTTGATCAGTAGAAACTCTCTACTTCTCTTAAAGAATGCATTGCTTTTGCAATGTGCAGCAGTGATGAGAGAAATGTGTCTTGGTGTTGGAGCAAGAAGTGTAACGACAAGAGAACGGACTCTACCTAGACAGTAGAGACAGCTAGCCAACCAATGTATTTCTCCCAACGACAAGAGAACGTGACTCTACCTAGACAGTAGAGGACAGCTAGCCAACCAATGTATTCTCCCAATGACAAGAGAACGTGATAATGCTGACTCTACCTAGACAGTAGAGGACAGCTAGCCAACCAATGTATTTCTCCCAACGGTAGAGGAACTAGCCAACCAATGTATTTCTCCCAATGACAAGAGAACGTGATAATGTGACTCTACCTAGACAGTAGAGGACAGCTGGCCAACCAATGTATTTCTCCCAACAGTAGAGGACAGCTAGCCAACCAATGTATTTCTCCCAATGACAAGAGAACGTGGTAATGTGACTCTACCTAGACAGTAGAGGACAGCTAGCCAACCAATGTATTTCTCCCAACAGTAGAGGGCAGCTAGCCAACCAATGTATTTCTCCCAACGACAAGAGAACGTAGTACGTGACTCTCTAGCCTAGACAGTAGAGGACAGCTAGCTAACCAATGTATTTCTCCCAACAGTAGAGGACAGCTAGCCAACCAACAATGTATTTCTCCCAACGACAAGAGAATGTGATAATGTGACTCTACCTAGACAGTAGAGGACAGCTAGCCAACCAATGTATTTTCCCAACAGTAGAGGACAGCTTAGCCAATCCAATGTATTTCTCCCAACAGTAGAGGACAGCTAGCCAACCAATGTATTTCTCCCAACAGTAGAGGACAGCTAGCCAACCAATGTATTTCTCCCAACAGTAGAGGACAGCTAGCCAACCAATGTATTTCTCCCAACGGTAGAGGACAGCTAGCCAACCAATGTATTTCTCCCAACAGTAGAGGACAGCTAGCCAACCAATGTATTTCTCCCAACAGTAGAGGACAGCTAGCCAACCACAATGTATTTCTCCCAACGGTAGTAGTGACAGCTAGCCAACCAATGTATTTCTCCCAACGGTAGAGGACAGCTAGCCAACCAATGTATTTCTCCCAACGGTAGAGGACAGCTAGCCAACCAATGTATTTCTCCCAACGGTTCCCATCTGGATGCATCCAATACAGGGGTTATAGTTATGTGGGAAAGAGTCACTGTTTACAAAAATAATATTAACAAATAGTAATATGCAATTTAGCAGATGTTTTTTTTAAATCCAAATCCACTTATTGTCATGTGGTCCCTGGAATCAAACCCACTATGCTGCCGGTAGCAAGCACCATGCTCTACCACCTGACCTGTAGAGGACCGTGAGGTTCACGGAGGTCTCATGGAGTCCCATACAGGTATGTTAGCCATTGGGCGAAGGAAGACCTGGTCCTCCAGTAGTAGAGGGACTGCATTAGTCTATGGCAGCCTATCACCGCGAGACTGGTGATCGAGGAACGGACTGGTGATCGGAGGAACGACTGGTGATCGGAGGAACGGACTGGTGTGATCGGAGGAGCTGGTGATCGGAGGAACGACTGGTGATCGGAGGAACGGACTGGTGATCGGAGGGAACGGACTGGTGATCGGAGGAACTGACTGGTGATCGGAGGAACGGACTGGTGATCGGAGGAACGGACTGGTGATCGAGGAACGGACTGGTGATCGAGGAACGGGCTATGATCGGAGGAACGGGCTGGTGATCGGAGGAACGGGCTGGTGATCGGAGGAACGGACTGGTGATCGGAGGAACGGACTGGGTGATCGGAGGAACGGACTGGTGATCGGAGGAACGGACTGGTGATCGGAGGAACCGGGCTGGTGATCGAGGAACGACTGGGATCGGGAGGAACGGACTGGTGATCGGAGGAACGGACTGGTGATCGGAGGAACGACTGGTGATCGGAGGAACTGATCTAGGGTTTGGGCCGTTTCCCAGAATGTCCAGGAAATTGCAGGTGCCTTGGTGGAAGAGTGTAACATCTCACAGCAAGACCTGGCAATCTGGTGCAGTCCATGAGGAGTGAGATGCACTGCAGTACTTAATGCAGCTGGTGGCCACCAGATACTGACTGTTACTTTAGATTTTGACCCCCCTTTGTTCAGGGACACATTATTCCATTTCTGTTAGTCACATGTCTGTGAACTTGTTCAGTTTATGTCTCAGTTGTTGAATCTTGTTCTGTTCATACAAATATTTACACATGTTAAGTTTGTTGAATATAACTCAGTGAGAGGATGTTTATTTTTTATTTTTTTAGCTTGAGTTTATATAGTCTTCATAGTACATTACTCCCCTTGATGTCCTCTCCAGGGAGTGTTTTGGGAAGAAGTTTGAGGTTTTGACAGCTGTCAGAGTCCAGTGAAGACAAGGTTCCCCTGTTGACCTGTTGGTGTTGCTGTTCTACTCTCCCCATGCAACACATCCACGAAAGTACGCCAGGCAGCTGCTCAAACTGGCCACCTGTTTCATGTGGTACGTACCTTCCGTCTATCAGTACTTCTAACAGGTTCTGAAGTCTTTGTGGAATGTTGTCACTATATCTTCGGCTTCTCTTCTCTTCTCCAATCAATCAATCAATCAATCAATCAATCACATTTAAAGCCTTTCTCCTGGTAATCTCAGAGTACAGTGGAATACCAGAGGCTGCAGGAGGGCTGCTCCAAGTACGAGGCACTGTCTCTCAGCCTGGGGAGGAAGAGGAAGGAGGCAGAGACAACGAACCAATTCTGGAGGACATATTCTGGGAAAACTACTGTGAGTAGAGTGGTCCTGTTACTGATGTTACAGAACCATAGACATTTTGTTGTGGGTCCATTTAAATATGAAAACATATTGAGCCATCTCCAGTACTGTAATGGAAGAGCACGGAACACCTTGATTTTCAAGGAGACTTGGGCGTATGATAATGACTATAGAACCGTAGACATGTTATTGGTGAACTATCACGAAATATTGAACGATTTAAAAACAAATATATTATTTCACCTTTATTTAACCAGGCAAGTCAGTTAAGAACAGATTCTTATTTACAATGAAGGCCTAGGAACAGTGGGTTAACTGCCTGTTCAGGGCAGAAAGACAGATTTTTACCCTGTCAGCTCAGGGATTCGATCCAGCAACCGCTTGGTTACAGGCACAACACTCTAACCACAAGGCTACCTGCCTCCTCTAACCACAAGGCTACCTGCCTCCCTAACCACTAGGCTACCTGCCTCCTCTAATCACTAGGCTACCTGCCTCCAGCCACTCAGGCTACCTGCCTCCTCTAACCACCAGGCCACGTGCCTCCTCTAACCACCAGGCTACCTGCCTCCTCTAACCACTCAGGCTACCTGCCTCCTCTAACCACTAGGTTACCTGCCTCCTCTAACCACTAGGCTACCTGCCTCCTCTAACCACTAGGCTACCTGCCTCCTCTAACCACTAGGCTGCCTGCCTCCTCTAACCACTAGGCTACCTGCCTCCTCTAACCACTAGGCTACCTGCCTCCTCTAACCACTAGGCTACCTGCCTCCTCTAACCACTAGGCTACCTGCCTCCTCTAACCACTAGGCTACCTGCCGTCCCAACGATCTCTCGCACCAGTCATCCTGTCTGTAGATCTCACTAGTTATCCTGTCTACTATAGATCCCACTAGTTATCCTGTCTGTAGATCTCACTAGTTATCCTGTCTAGATCTCACTAGTTATCCAGTCTGTAGATCTCACTAGTTATCCTGTCTGTAGATCCCACTAGTTATCCTGTCTGTAGATCCCACTAGTTATCCTGTCTGTAGATCCCACTAGTTATCCTGTCTGTAGATCCCACTAGTTATCCTGTCTGTAGATCTCACTAGTTACCCTGTCTGTACATTTACATTTAAGTAATTTATCCTGTCTATAGATCCCACTAGTTATCCTGTCTGTAGATCTCACTAGTTATCCTGTCTGTAGATCTCACTAGTTATCCTGTCTGTAGATCTCACTAGTTATCCTGTCTGTAGATCTCACTAGTTATCCTGTCTGTAGATCTCACTAGTTATCCTGTCTGTAGATCTCACTAGTTACCCTGTCTGTAGATCTCACTAGTTACCCTGTCTGTAGATCTCACTAGTTATCCTGTCTGTAGATATCACCAGTTATCCTGTCTGTAGATATCACCAGTTATCCTGTCTGTAGATCTCACTAGTTACCCTGTCTGTACATTTACATTTAAGTCATTTATCCTGTCTATAGATCCCACTAGTTATCCTGTCTGTAGATCTCACTAGTTATCCTGTCTAGATCTCACTAGTTATCCTGTCTGTAGATCTCACTAGTTATCCTGTCTGTAAATCCCACTAGTTATCCTGTCTAGATCTCACTAGTTATCCAGTCTGTAGATCTCACTAGTTATCCTGTCTGTAGATCCTACTAGTTATCCTGTCTGTAGATCCCACTAGTTATCCTGTCTGTAGATCCCTCTAGTTATCCTGTCTGTAGATCCCACTAGTTATCCTGTCTGTAGATCCCACTAGTTATCCTGTCTGTAGATCTCACTAGTTACCCTGTCTGTAGATCTCACTAGTTACCCTGTCTGTACATTTACATTTAAGTCATTTATCCTGTCTATAGATCCCACTAGTTATCCTGTCTGTAGATCTCACTAGTTATCCTGTCTATAGATCCCACTAGTTATCCTGTCTCAGATCACTAGTTATCCTGTCTGTAGATCTCACTAGTTATCCTGTCTGTAGATCTCACTAGTTATCCTGTCTGTAGATCTCACTAGTTACCCTGTCTGTAGATCTCACTAGTTACCCTGTCTGTAGATCTCACTAGTTACCCTGTCTGTAGATCTCACTAGTTACCCTGTCTGTAGATCTCACTAGTTATCCTGTCTGTAGATCTCACTAGTTACCCTGTCTGTACATTTACATTTAAGTCATTTATCCTGTCTATAGATCCCACTAGTTATCCTGTCTGTAGATCTCACTAGTTATCCTGTCTGTAGATCTCACTAGTTATCCTGTCTGTAGATCTCACTAGTTATCCTGTCTGTAGATCTCACTAGTTACCCTGTCTGTAGATCTCACTAGTTACCCTGTCTGTAGATCTCACTAGTTATCCTGTCTGTAGATATCACCAGTTATCCTGTCTGTAGATCCCACTAGTTATCATGTCTGTAGATCTCACTAGTTATCCTGTCTGTAGATCTCACTAGTTATCCTGTCTGTAGATCCCACTAGTTATCCTGTCTATAGATCTAATACTGTTAGCCTGGTCTCAGATGTGTTTATACTGTGTTAGGTCAACTCTGCTATTCTGCAGGATTTCCTCCAGAAGCCCCAGGCTGCTGTGTAGAGAATAAGTTACTCTCTAAATACAGTAGTACTCTGTTTCTGCTCCCAGGATGTCCTCCGTAATCCCCAGCGAGGCTGGTGTATGAGAGTAGCAACAAGAGCCTGACCCTCCCACGCCGGAGGTTCTCTCTGTTAACTGGTTCATCCTGTTCAACGTACGCTCCTGATTCATGCACAGGTAAGAGTCTATGGGAACCACCATCTCTAAACAGTTGGCACACATCAACATCGATAAGGCTAGTGAAGGGGCTGGGTAGCACGTTTATCTCAACTCTGAATCAGGCAGTTAAGGCCTTAGCAGACTAATCTGTTGGCAATTATCACGTCCCACTGTGCGATGTTAACAGATTTAAAATATTGATATCAACCTTGCCAGATTGTACGATTTGCTTCAGTTTCGTCGTCGCATTTTACGATTGGCTTGCGAGGCTACGTCAGTCGACGTAGGCTACATTGACTGTAGAGGTTTGATCTGAGGGTGTCTAAAGAGGGAATTGAGTTCGGAAAAAACTGAAAGTATGCATCTTAGAAATAGTTTTCACGTAGAAAATGTTGATGTCTGTACTTCCCAAAGATAACATGGTCGCTATGGTAAAACGTTTATTTTGATTGAGGATTTTGTGCATTTATCAAAGTCCAATCATTTAGCCTGATTTCAGATGTCATGTAATCAAGATTAAATATGTAATTTTTTTGCAAAGCATGTATACGTTTAAATCAAACTATTAATATTAATCCGACTATTGACAATATTGTGTGCTCGGGGACGGCCGTGTTCTTATTGGTTAGTCACCGGGATCGGCTCATAAGACCAGACACGCTACACGATAAAGGCTAAAACATTCTGACACTGCTAGAACTTTGCTGGAGCCTAAGACCCTGTCTCACTGAATCAGAAGACCTAGACCCTGTCTCACTGAATCAGAAGACCTAGACCCTGTCTCACTGAATCAGCAGACCTAGACCCTGTCTCACTGAATCAGCAGACCTAGACCCTGTCTCACTGAATCAGCAGACCTAGACCCTGTCTCACTGAACGAGGAGCCGAGACGTAGTGGTACTGAACCAGCAGACCTAGACCCTGTCTCACTGAATCAGCAGACCGAGACCCTGTCTCACTGAATCAGCAGACCGAGACCCTGTCTCACTGAATCAGCAGACCGAGACCCTGTCTCACTGAATCAACAGACCGAGACCCTGTCTCACTGAACTGGGGATTATTGTCTGGGACTGTAAAATCGTAATAAAGATGGCTATAATCACACAAGCGGGCAAAGGCCTTACCTAAACAGCTATTGAAACCCCAATTAAAGAGTTGGTAAGGAACTATTGAAACAAATGAAAGAGTTGGCAAGGAACTATTGAAACCAATGAAAAGAGTTGGTAAGGAACTGTGAAACCAATGAAAGAGTTGGTGAGAACCAATGAAACCAATGAAAGAGTTGGTAAGGAACTATTGAAACCAATGAAAGAGTTGGTATGAAACTATTGAAACCAGTGAAAGAGTTGGTAAGGAACTATTGAAACCAGTGAAAGAGTTGGTAAGGAACTATTGAACCAATGGAAAGAGTTGGTAAGGAACTATTGAAACCAATGAAAGAGTTGGTAAGGGACTATTGAAACCAATGAAGAGTTGGTAAGGAACTATTGAAACCAGTGAAAGAGTTGGTATGAACTATTGAAACCCCAATGAAAGAGTTGGTAAGGAAATTTGAAACCAGTGAAAGAGTTGGTAAGGGACTATTGAAACCAATGAAAGAGTTGGTAAGGAACTATTGACACCAGTGAAAGAGTTGGTAAGGAACTATTGGAACCAATGAAAGAGTTGGTAAGGAACTATTGACACCAGTGAAAGAGTTGGTAAGGAACTATTGAAACCAATGAAAGAGTTGGTAAGATTTGATTCTATAAGGCTGATATTGTGTCTTTATTCCATCAGGGTACCATCCCCTCTAAGAGCTTTGTAAGTATACAATGTCTGCCGTTGTCTTGGGTTTGAACCTGTCCTCTCCTGGTATTGTATCTCCTGGGTTCTTGTGGCTTGGCTTGAGAAAGCTTGTCATACATTTTCCAAGCTACTGAAGGGGCTGTCCTTGGCTGCCTGTATGTCTGTTTTGGGTGTGATTGTGGAACAATGGCCTGGGTTAGGAGATTTGCGCCAGGCTTTGTCCTCCTGTTGTATTTACACAGCACAGAGCCTTATCAGCAGTGACTTACAGTACAACTTACCCTGTTGTAACCTGGCTATAACATTGCAACACTGTCCTTTGAGAAGGTCCTTTTCAATGAACACTGTTGTCCTTTATTCTGGTTTGTTGACAGTTGATGAACTGCCTATGTTGGAGCTGCTATAGGCTACTGCTCTCTCTGTTGGAGCTGTGGTGACTGCTATAGGCTACTGCTCTCTCTGTTGGAGCTGTGGTGACTGCTATAGGCTACTGCTCTCTCTGTTGGAGTTGTGGTGACTGCTATAGGCTACTGCTCTCTCTGTTGGAGCTGTGTTGACTGCTATAGGCCAATGCTCTCTCTGTTGGAGATGCTATAGGCTACTGCTCTCTCTGTTGGAGTTGTGGTGACTGCTATAGGCTACTGCTCTCTCTGTTGGAGCTGCTATAGGCTACTGCTCTCTCTGTTGGAGCTGCTATAGGCTACTGCTCTCTCTGTTGGAGTTGTGGTGACTGCTATAGGCTACTGCTCTCTCTGTTGGAGCTGCTATAGGCTACTGCTCTCTCTGTTGGAGTTGTGGTGACTGCTATAGGGTACTGCTCTCTCTGTTGGAGCTGTGGTGACTGCTATAGGCTACTGCTCTCTGGTTGTGGTGACTGCTATAGGCTACTGCTCTCTGTTGGAGCTGCTATAGACTACTGCTCTGTTGGAGCTGCTATAGACTACTGCTCTCTCTGTTGGAGCTGCTATAGACTACTGCTCTCTGTTGGAGCTGCTATAGACTACTGCTCTCTCTGTTGGAATTGTGTTGACTGCCATAGGCCACTGCTCTCTCTGTTGGAGCAGCTATGAACTAATGCTCTCTCTGTTGGAGTTGTGGTGACTGCTATAGGCTACTGCTCTCTGTTGGAGCTATAGGCTACTGCTCTCTGTTGGAGCTGTGGTGACTGCTACAGGCTACTGCTCTCTTTGTTGGAGCTGTGGTGACTGCTTTATAGGCTACTGCTCTCTCTGTTGGAGCTGTGGTGACTGCTATAGGCTGCTGCTCTCTCTGTTGGAGCTGTGGTGACTGCTATAGGCTACTGCTCTCTCTGTTGGAGCTGTGGTGACTGCTATAGGCTACTGCTCTCTCTGTTGGAGCTGTGGTGACTGCTATAGACTACTGCTCTCTGTGTTGGAGCTGTGGTGACTGCTATAGACTACTGCTCTCTCTGTTGGAGCTGTGGTGACTGCTATAGGCTACTGCTCTCTGTTGACTGCTCTGCTCTGTTGGAGCTGTGGTGACTGCTATAGGCTACTGCTCTGTGTTGGAGCTGTGGTGACTGCTATTGGCTACTGCTCTCTGTTGGAGCTGTGGTGACTGCTATAGACTACTGCTCTCTGTGTTGGAGCTGCGGTGACTGATAGGCTACTGCTCTGTGTTGGAGCTGTGGTGACTGCTATAGACTACTGCTCTCTGTTGAGCTGTGGTGACTGCTATAGGCTACTGCTCTGTTGAGCTGTGGTGACTCTCTCGCTGTTGGAGCTGTGTTGACTGCTATAGGCTACTGCTCTCTCTGTTGGAGCTGTGGTGACTGCTATAGGCTACTGCTCTCTGTTGGAGCTGTGGTGACTGCTATAGACTACTGCGCTCTCTGTTGGAGCTGCTATAGACTACTGCTCTGTTGGAGCTGCTATAGACTACTGCTCTCTGTTGGAGCTGCAGACTACTGCTCTCTGTTGGAGCTGCTATAGGCTACTGCTCTCTGTTGGAGCTGTGGTGACTGCTATTGGCCAGAGCTGCTGCTCTCTGTTGTAGCTGTGGTGACTGATATTGGCTACTGCTCTCTCTGCTACTGCCTCTGTTGAGCTGTGGTGACTGCTGCTACTGCTCTGTTGGAGCCTGCCATAGGCTACTGCTCTCTGTTGGAGCTGTGGTGACTGCTATAGGCTACTGCTCTCTCTGTTGGAGCTGCTATAGACTACTGCTCTCTGTGTTGGAGCTGTGGTGACTGCTATAGGCTACTGCTCTCTCTGTTGGAGCTGCTATAGACTGCTGCTCTCTCTGTTGGAGCTGTGGTGACTGCTATAGGCTTCTGCTCTCTCTGCTGGAGCCTTTGGAGCTGTGGTGACTGCTATGGCTACTGCTCTGTGTTGGAGCTGTGGTGACTGCTATAGGCTACTGCTCTCTGTGTTGGAGCTGTGGTGACTGCTATAGGCTACTGCTCTCTCTGTTGAGCTGTGGTGACTGCTATAGGCCACTGCTCTCTGTGTTGAGCTGTGGTGACTGCTATAGGCTACTGCTCTCTGTTGGAGCTGTGGTGACTGCTATAGGCTACTGCTCTCTCTGTTGGAGCTGTGGTGACTGCTATAGACTACTGCTCTCTGTGTTGGAGCTGTGGTGACTGGTATAGACTACTGCTCTCTCTTTGGAGCTGTGGTGACTGCTATAGGCTACTGCTCTCTCTGTTGGAGCTGCTATTGGCTACTGTTCTCTCTGCTGAGCTGTGGTGACTACTATAGGCTACTGCTCTCTGTTGAGCTGTGGTGACTGCTATAGACTACTGCTCTGTGTTGGAGCTGTGGTGACTGCAGGCTACTGCTCTCTGTTGGAGCTGGTGGTGACTGCTGGCTACTGCTCTCTGTTGAGCTGCTATTGGCTACTGCTCTCTCTGTTGGAGCTGCTATAGACTACTGCTCTCTGTTGGAGCTGTGGTGACTGCTATAGACTACTGCTCTCTCTGTTGGAGCTGTGGTGACTGCTATAGACTACTGCTCTCTGTTGGAGCTGTGGTGACTGCTATAGGCTACTGCTCTCTGTGTTGGAGCTGTGGTGGCTATAGGACTGCTCTCTCTGTTGGAGCTGCTATAGGCTACTGCTCTCTCTGTTGGAGCTGTGGTGACTGCTATAGACTACTGCTCTCTCTGTTGGAGCTGTGGTGACTGCTATAGGCTACTGCTCTCTGTGTTGGAGCTGTGGTGACTGCTATAGGCTACTGCTCTCTCTGTTGGAGCTGCTATAGGCTACTGCTCTCTCTGTTGGAGCTGTGGTGACTGCTATAGACTACTGCTCTCTCTGTTGGAGCTGTGGTGACTGCTATAGACTACTGCTCTCTGTGTTGGAGCTGTGGTGACTGCTATAGGCTACTGCTCTGTCCTGGAGCTGTTGACTGCTATAGACTACCTGCTCTCTCTGTTGGAGCTGTGGTGACTGCTATAGACTACTACTCTCTGTTGGAGCTGCTATTGGCTAGGCTACTGCTCTCTGTTGGAGCTGTGGTGACTGCTATAGACTACTGCTCTCTCTGTTGGCTAGACTGCTCTCTGTGTTGGAGCTGTGGTGACTGCTATAGACTACTGCTCTCTCTGTTGGAGCTGTGGTGACTGCTATAGACTACTGCTCTCTGTGTTGGAGCTGTGGTGACTGCTATAGACTACTGCTCTCTCTGTTGGAGCTGCTATAGGACTGCTCTCTCTGTTGGAGCTGTGGTGACTGCTATAGACTACTGCTCTGTTGGAGCTGCTTGGAGCTCTCTCTGTTGAGCTGGTGACTGCTATAGGCTACTGCTCTCTCTGTTGGAGCTGCTATAGACTACTGCTCTCTGTTGGAGCTGTGGTGACTGCTATAGGCTAGCTCTCTCTGTTGAGCTGCTATTGGCTACTGCTCTCTCTGTTGGAGCTGTGGTGACTGCTATAGGCTACTGCTCTGTGTTGGAGCTGTGGTGACTGCTATTGGCTACTGCTCTCTGTTGGAGCTGTGGTGACTGCTATAGGCTACTGCTCTCTGTGTTGGAGCTGTGGTGACTGCTATAGGCTACTGCTCTCTCTGTTGGAGCTGTGGTGACTGCTATAGGGCTACTGCTCTCTGTTGAGCTGTGGTGACTGCTATAGGCTACTGCTCCTCTCTGTTGGAGCTGTGGTGACTGCTATAGACTACTGCTCTCTGTGTTGGAGCTGTGGTGACTGCTATAGACTACTGCTCTCTCTGTTGGAGCTGTGGTGACTGCTATAGGCTACTGCTCTCTGTTGGAGCTGCTATTGGCTACTGCTCTCTGTTGGAGCTGTGGTGACTGCTATAGGCTACTGCTCTCTCTGTGTTGGAGCTGTGGTGACTGCTATTGGCTACTGCTCTCTGTTGGAGCTGTGGTGACTGCTATAGACTACTGCTCTCTGTGTTGGAGCTGTGGTGACTGCTATAGGCTACTGCCTCTCTGTTGGAGCTGTGGTGACTGCTATAGGCTACTGCTCTGTGTTGGAGCTGTGGTGACTGCTATTGGCTACTGCTCTCTGTTGGAGCTGTGGTGACTGCTATAGACTACTGCTTCTCTGTTGGAGCTGTGGTGACTGCTATAGACTACTGCTCTCTGTGTTGGAGCTGTGGTGACTGCTATAGGCTACTGCTCTCTCTGTTGGAGCTGTGTTGACTGCTATAGACTACTGCTCTCTGTGTTGGAGCTGTGGTGACTGCTACAGACTACTGCTCTCTCTGTTGGAGCTGTGGTGACTGCTATAGGCTACTGCTCTCTCTGTTGGAGCTGCTATAGGCTACCTCTCTCTCTGTTGGAGCTGTGGTGACTGCTACAGGCTACTGCTCTCTCTGTTGGAGCTGTACTGCTCTCTGTTGAGCTGTGAGCTGCTATAGGCTACTGCTCTGTGTTGGAGCTGTGGTGACTGCTGCTACTGCTCTCTGTTGAGCTGTGGTGACTGCTACTGCTGCTCTGTGTTGGAGCTGTGGTGACTGCTATTGGCTACTGCTCTCTCTGTTGGAGCTGTGGACTGACTGCTCTCTGTTGGAGCTGTGGTGACTTGCAGCTAGCTCTCTCTGTTGGAGCTGCTATGGCTACTGCTCTCTGTTGGAGCTGTGGTGACTGCTATAGGCCACTGCTCTGTGTTGGAGCTGTGGTGACTGCTATTGGCCACTGCTCTCTGTTGGAGCTGTGGTGACTGCTATAGACTGCTGCTCTCTGTGTTGGAGCTGTGGTGACTGCTATAGGCTACTGCTCTCTGTTGGAGCTGTGGTGACTGCTATAGGCTACTGCTCTCTCTGTTGAGCTACTATAGGCTACTGCTCTCTCTGCTGGAGCTGTGGTGACTGCTATAGGCTACTGCTCTCTGTGTTGGAGCTGTGGTGACTGCTATAGACTACTGCTCTCTCTGTTGGAGCTGTGGTGACTGCTATAGGCCAGCTCTCTCTGACTGGAGCTGCTGGCTACTGCTCTCTCTGTTGAGCTGGTGACTGCTATAGGCTACTGCTCTGTGTTGGAGCTGTGGTGACTGCTATTGGCTACTGCTCTCTGTTGGAGCTGTGGTGACTGCTATAGACTACTGCTCTCTGTGTTGGAGCTGTGGTGACTCTCTGCTCTCTGTTGGAGCTGTGGTGACTGCTATAGGCTACTGCTCTCTGTGTTGGAGCTGTGGTGACTGCTATTGGCTACTGCTCTCTCTGTTGGAGCTGTGGTGACTGCTATAGACTACTGCTCTCTGTTGGAGCTGGTGACTGCTATAGACTACTGCTCTCTGTGTTGGAGCTGTGGTGACTGCTACAGGCTACTGCTCTCTCTGTTGGAGCTGTGGTGACTGCTAGACTACTGCTCTCTGTGTTTGTGACTGCTATAGACTACTGCCTCTCTGTTGAGCTGGTGACTGCTATAGGCTACTGCTCTCTCTGTTGGAGCTGCTATAGACTACCTCTCTCTCTGTTGGAGCTGTGGTGACTGCTATAGGCTACTGCTCTCTCTGACTGCTATTGGCTGTGCTCTCTGTGGAGCTGTGGTGACTGCTATTGGCTACTGCTCTCTGTTGGAGCTGTGGTGACTGCTATTGGCTACTGCTCTCTGTTGGAGCTGTGGTGACTGCTATGGACTGCTGCTCTCTGTGTTGGAGCTGGGTGACTGCTATAGGCTACTGCTCTCTGTTGGAGCTGTGGTGACTGCTAGGCTACTGCTCCTCTGTTGGAGCTGCTATTGGCTACTGCTCTCTGTTGGAGCTGTGGTGACTGCTATAGCTACTGCTCTCTGTGTTGGAGCTGTGGTGACTGCTATTGGCTACTGCTTCTGTTGGAGTTTTGGTGATGCCATAGCCACTGCTCTCTGTTGGAGCTGCTATTGGCACTGCTCTCTCTGTTGGAGCTGGTGACTGCTATAGGCTACTGCTCTCTGTGTTGGCAATGAGTGACTACTGTGTCACTGCTCTCTCTGTTGGAGCTGTGGTGACTGCTCCAGACTACTGCTCTCAATGTTGGAGCTGCGGTGACTGCTATAGACTACTGCTCTCTGTTGGAGCTGTGGTGACTGCTATAGGCTACTGCTCGCTGTTGGAGCTGTGGTGACTGCTGTAGGCTACTGCTCTCGCTGTTGGAGCTGTGTTGACTGCTATAGGCTACTGCTCTCTCTGTTGGAGCTGTGGTGACTGCTATAGGCTACTGCTCTCTCTGTTGGAGCTGTGGTGACCTGCTCTAGGCTACTGCTCTCTCTGTTGGAGCTGTGGTGACTGCTATAGACTACTGCGCTCTCTGAGCTGCTATAGACTACTGCTCTCTGTTGGAGCTGCTATAGACTACTGCTCTCTGTTGGAGCTGCTATAGACTACTGCTCTCTCTGTTGGAGCTGCCAGGCTACTGCTCTCTGTTGGAGCTGTGGTGACTGCTATTGGCTACTGCTCTCTCTGTTGTAGCTGTGGCGACTGATAATGGCTACTGCTCTCTCTGTTGGAGCTGTGGTGACTGCTGTGGCTACTGCTCTCTCTGTTGGAGCTGTGGTGACTGCTATTGGCTACTGCTCTCTGTTGGAGCTGTGGTGATTTGCTATAGGCTACTGCTCTCTCTGTTGGAGCTGTGGTGACTGCTATAGGCTACTGCTCTCTGTTGGAGCTGCTATAGACTACTGCTCTCTGTTGGAGCTGTGGTGACTGCTATAGGCTACTGCTCTCTGTTGGAGCTGCTATTGGCTACTGCTCTCTGTGGAGCTGTGGTGACTGCTATAGGCTACTGCTCTCTGTGTTGGAGCTGTGGTGACTGCTATTGGCACACTGCTCTGTTGGAGCTGTGGTGACTGCTATAGACTACTGCTCTCTCTGTTGGAGCTGTGGTGACTGCCATAGGCTACTACTCTCTGTGTTGGAGCTGTGGTGACTGACTGCTCTCTGTTGGAGCTGTGGTGACTGCTATAGACTACTGCTCTCTGTGCTGGAGCTGTGGTGACTGCTATGAGACCACTGCTCTCTCTGTTGGAGCTGTGGTGACTATAGCTGCTCTCTCTGTTGGAGCTGCTATAGACTACTGCTCTCTGTTGAGCTGTGGTGACTGCTAGAGGCTACTGCTCTCTCTGTTGGAGCTGCTATTGGCTACTGCTCTCTCTGTTGGAGCTGTGGTGACTGCTATAGGCTACTGCTCTCTGTGTTGGAGCTGTAGGTGACTGCTGTTGGCTACTGCTCTCTCTGTTGGAGCTGTGGTGACTGCTATAGACTGCTGCTCTCAATGTTGGAGCTGTGGTGACTGCTATAGGCTACTCTGCTCTCTGTTGGAGCTGTGGTGACTGGGCTATAGGCTACTGCTCTCTCTGTTGGAGCTGTGGTGACTGCTATAGGCTACTGCTCTCTGTGTTGGAGCTGTGGTGACTGCTATGAGGCTACTGCTCTCTGTGTTGGAGCTGTGGTGAGCTAGACTACTGCTCTCTCTGTTGAGCTGTGGTGACTCACTGACTGCTCTCTGTTGGCTGCTAGGCTACTGCTCTCTGTTGGAGCTGTGGTGACTGCTATAGGCTACTGCTCTCTGTGTTGGAGCTGTGGTGACTGCCATTCCTTCTCTTGTTGGAGCTGTGGTGACTGCTATAGACTACTGCTCTCTGTGTTGGAGCTGTGGTGACTGGTATAGGCTACTGCTCTCTCTGTTGGAGCTGTGGTGACTGCTATAGGCTACTGCTCTCTGTGTTGAGCTGTGGTGACTGCTATTGGCTACTGCTCTCTGTTGGAGCTGTGGTGACTGCTATAGACTACTGCTTCTGTTGGAGCTGTGGTGACTGCTATAGACTACTGCTCTCTGTGTTGGAGCTGTGGTGACTGCTATGAGCTACTGCTCTCTGTTGGAGCTGTGGTGACTGCTATAGACTACTGCTCTCTGTGTTGGTTTCAACTGGTGACTACTATAGACTACTGCTCTCTGTTGGAGCTGTGGTGACTACTATAGCTACTGCTCTCTCTGTTGGAGCTGCTATAGACTACCTCTCTCTCTGTTGGAGCTGTGGTGACTGCTATGTGGCTACTGCTCTCTGTTGAGCTGCATGGCTACTGCTCTCTCTGTTGGAGCTGTGGTGACTGCTAGTAGGCTACTGCTCTCTGTGTTGGAGCTGTGGTGACTGCTATTGGCTACTGCTCTCTCTGTTGGAGCTGTGGTGACTGCTATAGGCTACTGCTCTCTCTGTTGAGCTTCTAGACTACTGCTCTCTGTTGGAGCTGTGGTGACTGCTATAGGCTACTGCTCTCTGTTGGAGCTATTGGCTACTGCTCTCTCTGTTGGAGCTGTGGTGACTGCTATAGGCTACTGCTCTCTGTGTTGGAGCTATGGTGACTGCTATTGGCTACTGCTCTCTCTGTTGAGCTGCTATAGCTGCTGCTCTCTGTGTTGGGAGCTGTGGTGACTGCTATAGGCTACTGCTCTCTGTTGGAGCTGTGGTGACTGCTATAGGCTACTGCTCCTCTGTTGGAGCTGTAGTGGCTGCTATAGGCTACTGCTCTCTCTGTTGGAGCTGTGGTGACTGCTATAGATCTACTGCTCTCTCTGTTGGGCTGTGGTGAGCTGCAGTAGGCTACTGCTCTCTCTGTTGGAGCTGTGGTGATGCTATAGACTACTGCTCTCTGTGTTGGAGCTGTGGTGACTGCTAGTAGACTACTGCCTTCTGTTGAGCTGTGGTGAGCTGCCATAGGCCACCGCTCTGTTGGAGAGCTGCTGTGGCTGCTCTCTCTGTTGGCCTGTGGTGACTTTATAGGCTACTGCTCTCTGTGTTGGAGCTGTGGTGACTGCTATTGGCCTGCTCTCTCTGTTGGAGCTGTGGTGACTGCTATAGACTACTGCTCTGTGTGTTGAGCTGTGGTGACTGCTATAGGCTACTGCTCTCTGTTGGAGCTGGTGACTGCTATAGGCTACTGCTCTCTGTGTTGGAGCTGTGGTGACTGCTATTGGCTACTGCTCTCTCTGTTGGAGCTGTGGTGACTGCTATAGACTACTGCTCTCTCTGTTGGAGCTGTGGTGACTGCTATAGACTACTGCTCTCTGTGTTGGAGCTGTGGTGACTGCTATAGGCACTGCTCTCTCTGTTGGAGCTGTGGTGACTGCTATAGACTACTGCTCTCTGTGTTGAGCCTGTGGGTGACTGCTATAGACTACTTTGCTCTCTCTGTTGGAGCTGTGGTGACTGCTATAGGCTACTGCTCTCTGTTGGAGCTGCTATAGACTACCCTCTCTCTCTGTTGGAGCTGTGGTGACTGCTATAGGCTACTGCTCTTCTGTTGAGCTGCTATTGGCTCTGCTCTCTGTTGGAGCTGTGGTGACTGCAAGCAGGCTAATGCTCTCTCTGTTGGAGCTGTGGTAGGCTCTGTTGGAGCTGTGGTGACTGCTATAGGCTACTGCTCTCTGCTGGAGTCAGGTGACTGCTATAGGCTACTGCTCTCTATGTTGGAGCTGTGGTGACTGCCAGGACTACTGCTCTTGTGTTGAGCCTGTGGTGACTGCTATAGACTACTGCTCTCTCTGTTGGAGCTGTGCACTGCTATAGGCTACTGCTTCTCTCTGTTGGAGCTACACACATTGCTCTCTGTTGGAGCCAGGTGGGCTGCCATAGGCCACTGCTCTGTGTTGGAGCTGTGGTGACTGCTTGGCTGGCTACTGCTCTCTGTTGGAGCTGTAGACCAAGCAGGCTACTGCCTCTCTGCTGAGCTGTGGTGACTCGTTATAGGCCAGATTGCCTCGCTGAAGCTGGAGCTGTGTTTGACTGCTATAGGCTACTGCTCTCTCTGTTGGAGCTGTGGTGACTGCTATAGGCTACTGCTCTCTGTTGGAGCTGTGGTGACTGCTATAGGCTACTGCTCTCTCTGTTGGAGCTGTGGTGACTGCTATAGGCTACTGCTCTCGCTGTTGGAGCTGTGTTGACTGCTATAGGCTACTGCTCTCTCTGTTGGAGCTGTGGTGACTGCTATGAGCTACTGCTCTCTCGTTGGAGCTGTGGTGACTGCTATAGGCTACTGCTCTCTGTTGGAGCTGTGTGACTGCTATAGACTACTGCTCTCTGTGTTGGAGCTGTGGTGACTGCTATAGACTACTGCTCTCTGTGTTGGAGCTGTGGTGACTGCTATAGACTACTGCTCTCTCTGTTGGAGCTGTGGTGACTGCTATAGACTACTGCTCTCTCTGTTGGAGCTGTGGTGACTGCTATAGGCTACTGCTCTTTCTGTTGGAGCTGCTATTGGCTACTGCCTCTCTGTTGGAGCTGTGGTGACTGCCATAGACTACTGCCTTCCTGTTGGAGCTGTGGTGACTGCTATAGGCTACTGCTCTCTGTGTTGGAGCTGTGGTGACTGCTATAGGCTACTGCTCTCTGCTGAGCTGTGGTGACTGCTATTGGCTACTGCTCTCTGTTGAGCTGTGTTGACTGCTATAGGCTACTGCTCTCTCTGTTTTATGGGTGACTGCTATAGACTACTGCTCTCTGTGTTGAGCTGTGGTGACTGCTATAGGCTACTGCTCTCTCTGTTGGAGCTGCTATTGACTACTGCTCTCTCTGTGTTTTTATAATTTTCTCTCATTTGACATTTTGACGGTGTCATTAGAGTTCCCAGAATGTCCTTCTCCTTTTGTCTCTTGATCACACACACACACACACACACACACACACACACACACACACACACACACACACACACACAGCAGAAGGGGAAGAGACTCGTCCAGAAACCTATTGATTCAGCAGATACTGAAAAATGACTCTACATGTACAGGAACATAAACCGAAGAAATACAGAAATGAAACAATCTATAATTTCTCACAATATAAACAATAAACGATCTATAAGTTCTCACAATATAAACAATGACATTTCTTTTAAAGTTACAACGTGTTAAAAATAATATCTACAATGTACACTGAGGACAAAACATTAGGAACATCTGCTCTTTCCATGACAGTGAATGGACCAGGTGAATCCAGGTGAAAGATATGATCCCTTATTGATGTCATCAATCAGTGTAGATGAAGGGGAGGTTTGTGTCAAGAACTACAACGCCTGGGTTTTTAACGTCAACAGTTTCCTTTGTGTGGTGGACCGTTCACAAAGGACATCCAGCCAACTTGACACAACTGTTGGGAAGCGTTAGAGTCAAGATGGACCAGCATCCCTGTGGAACGCTTTCAACACCTTGTAGAGTCAACATGGACCAGCATCCCTGTGGAACGCCAACACCCTAGAGTCAACATCGGCCAGCATCCCTGTGGAACGCCAACACCTTGTAGAGTCAACATGGTCCAGCATCCCTGTGGAACGTTTCAACACCTTGTAGAGTCAACATGGACCAGCATCCCTGTGGAACGCTTTCAACACCTTGTAGAGACAACATGGACCAGCATCCCTGTGGGAACGCTTTAGACACCTTGTAGAGTCAACATGGACCAGCATCCCTGTGGAACGCTTTAGACACCTTGTAGAGTCAATATGGACCAGCATCCCTGTGGAACGCTTTCAACACCTTGTAGAGACAACATGGACCAGCATCCCTGTGAAACGCTTTCAACACCTTGTAGAGACAACATGGACCAGCATCCTGTGGAACGCTTTAGACACCTTGTAGAGACAACATGGACCAGCATCCCTGTGGAACGCTTTAGACACCTTGTAGAGTCAACATGGACCAGCATCCCTGTGGATCGCTTTAGACACCTTGTAGAGTCAACATGGACCAGCATCCCTGTGGAACGCTTTCAACACCTTCAGAGTCAACATGGACCAGCATCCCTGTGGAACGCTTCAACACTTGTAGAGTCAACATCGGCCAGCATCCCTGTGGAACGCTTTCAACACCTTGTAGAGTCAACATGGTCCAGCATCCTGTGGAACGCTTTCAACACCTTGTAGAGTCAACATGACCAGCATCCCTGTGGAACGCTTTCAAACACCTTGTAGAGACAACATGGACCAGCATCCCTGTGGAACGCTAGACACCTTGTAGAGTCACATGACCAGCATCCCTGTGGAACGCTTTAGACACCTTGTAGAGTCAACATGGACCAGCATCCCTGTGGAACGCTTTCAACACCTAGAGACAACATGGACCAGCATCCCTGTGGAACGCTTTTCAACACCTTGTAGAGACAACATGGACCAGCATCCCTGTGGAACGCTTTGTGACACCTTGTAGAGACAATATGGACCAGCATCCCTGTGGAACGCTTAGACACCTTGTAGAGTCAACATGGACCAGCATCCCTGTGGATCGCTTTAGACACCTTGTAGAGTCAACATGGACCAGCATCCCTGTGGAACGCTTTAGACACCTTGTAGAGACAACATGGGCCAGCATCCCTGTGGGAATGCTTTCAATACCTTTAGAGCCAACAGGGCCAGCATCCCTGTGGAAGGCTTTCAACACCTTGTAGAGACAATATGGACCAGCATCCCTGTGGAACGCTTAGACACCTTGTAGAGACAACATGGACCAGCATCCCTGTGGAACGCTTTAGACACCTTGTAGAGACAACATGGACCAGCATCCTGTGGGAACGCTTTAGACACCTTGTAGAGACAACATGGACCAGCATCCCTGTGGAATGCTTTCAATACCTTGTAGAGCCAACATGGACCAGCATCCCTGTGGAACGCTTTCAATACCTTGTAGAGCCAACATGGGCCAGCATCCCTGTGAACGCTTTCAATACCTTGTAGAGTCAATATGGACCAGCATCCCTGTGGAACGCTTTAGACACCCTTGTAGAGTCCATGACCCCGACTTAATTGAGGCTGTTCTGAGGGAAAAGGGGAAAAGGGGGGAAAAGGGGCGAATTGTTCTGAGGGGAAAAGGGGGGAAAAGGGGGGAAAGGGGCTTAATTGTTCCTGAGGGGGAAAGGGGGAAAGCGGGCGAATTGTTCTGAGGGAAAAGGGGGAAAAAGGGGGAAAGGGGGCGAATTGTCTGAGGGGAAAAGGGGGAAAGGGGGCTAATTAATTTGAGGGGAAAAGGGAGGGGGTTAACAGAATTGTTCTGAGGGAAAAGGGGAGGGGGTTCAACAGAATTGTTCTGAGGGGAAAAGGGGAGGGTTCAACAGAATTGTTCTGAGGGGAAAAGGGGAGGGGGTTCAACAGAATTGTTCTGAGGGGAAAAGGGAGGGGGTTCAACAGAATTGTTCTGAGGGGAAAAAGGGGAGGGGTCTGTTAGAATTGTTCTGAGGGAAAAGGGGGTTCAACTCAACATTATGAAGGTGTTCCTAATGTTTTGTACACTAGTGTAGTTTTGTGTTACCAAGTCATCCTGTAACATGTGGAATTCTGCTTGTTCAGCTTGTTCTGCTTGTTCAGCTTGTTCAGCTTGTTCAGCTTGTTCAGCTTGTTCTGCTTCTGCTTGTTCAGCTTGTTCAGCTTGTCTCAGCTTGTTCTGCTTGTTCTGCTTGTTCAGCTTGTTCTGCTTTGTTCTGTTTCTGCTTGTTCTGCTTGTTCTGCTTGTTCTGCTTGTTCAGCTTGTTCAGCTTGTTCAGCTTGTTCTGCTTGTTCTGCTTCTGCTTGTTCTGCTTGTTCAGCTTGTTCTGCTTGTTCTGCTTGTTCTGCTTGTTCTGCTTCTGCTTGTTCAGCTTGTTCAGCTTGTTCTGCTTGTTCAGCTTGTTCTGCTTGTTCTGCTTGTTCTGCTTGTTCTGCTTCTGCTTGTTCTGCTTTGTTCAGCTTGTTCTGCTTGTTCTGCTTCTGCTTGTTCTGCTTGTTCAGCTTGTTCAGCTTGGTTCTGCTTGTTCTGCTTGTTCAGCTTTTGTTCTGCTTTGTTCTGCTTCTGCTTGTTCTGCTTGTTCAGCTTAAGTTCTGCTTGTTCTGTTTCTGCTTGTTCAGCTTGTTCAGCTTGTTCTGCTTGTTCTGCTTGTTCTGGGCTTCTGCTTGTTCAGCTTGTTCTGCTTCTGCTTGCTCAGCTTGTTCTGCTTGGAACATAAAACTCCACTGCGCTGTGACTGCACTGACATCACTGTTCTGTCTCCCTCCAGTTCTCATCTCATCATGTCTACTCCCTGGCCACTCTCTGGGTGGAACTCATCACTGGGACATCACTGTTCTGTCTCCTCCAGTTCTCATCTCACCATGTCTCCTCCCTGGCCACTCTCTGGTGGAACCATCACTGTTCTGTCTCCTCCAGTTCTCATCTCATCATGTCTACTCCCTGGCCACTCTTCTGGTGGAACCCATCACTGTTCTGTCTCCCTCCAGTTCTCATCTCATCATGTCTACTTCCTGGCCACCTCTCTGGTGGAACCCATCACTGTTCTGTCCTCCAGTTCTCATCTCATCATGTCTCCTCCCTGGCCACCTCTGTGGAACCCATCACTGTTCTGTCCCTCCAGTTCTCATCTCATCATGTCTCCTCCTGGCCACCTCTGGTGGAACCCATCACTGTTCTGTCTCCTCCAGTTCTCATCTCATCATGTCTCCTCCCCTGGCCACTCTCTGGTGGGAACCCATCACTGTTCTGTCTCCCTCCAGTTCTCATCTCATCATGTCTCCTCCTGGCCACTCTTTTGGGTGGAACCCATCACTGTTCTGTCTCCTCCAGTTCTCATCTCATCATGTCTACTCCCTGCCACTTGGGTGGGAACCCATCACTGTTCTGTCTCCCTCCAGTTCTCATCTCATCATGTCTACTCCTGGCTTACCTTCTCTGGTGGAACCCATCACTGTTCTGTCTCCCTCCAGTTCTCATCTCATCATGTCTACTCCCTGGCCACTCTGGGTGGAACCCATCACTGTTCTGTCTACCTCCAGTTCTCATCTCATCATGTCTCCCTGGCTACCTCTTGGGTGGAACCCATCACTGACATCACTGTTCTGTCTCCTCCAGTTCTCATCTCATCATGTCTACTCCTGGCCACTCTCTGGGTGGAACCCATCACTGTTCTGTCTCCTCCAGTTCTCATCTCATCATGTCTACTCCCTGGCCACTCTCTGGGTGGAAACTCATCACTGTTCTGTCTCCTCCAGTTCTCATCTCATCATGCCCCTCCCTGGCCACCTCTGGGTGGAACCCATCACTGTTCTGTCTCCCTCCAGTTCCCTCATCTCATCATGTCTCCTCCCTGGGCCACCTTCTGTGGAACCCATCACAGTTCTGTCTCCTCCAGTTCTCATCTCATCATGTCTCCTCCCTGGGCTTACCTTCTGGGTGGAACCCATCACTGTTCTGTCTCCCTCCAGTTCTCATCTCATCATGTCTCCTCCCTGGATGCCACTCTCTGGGTGGAACCCATCACTGTTCTGTCTCCTCCAGTTCTCATCTCATCATGTCTCCTCCCTGGCCACTCTCTGGGTGAACTGATCACTGACATCACTGTTCTGTCTCCTCCAGTTCTCATCTCATCATGTCTACTCCTGGCCACTCTTCTGGTGGAACCCATCACTGTTCTGTCTCCTCCAGTTCTCATCTCATCATGTCTCCTCCTGGCCACTCTCTGTGGGAACCCATCACTGTTCTGTCTCCCTCCAGTTCTCATCTCATCATGTCTACTCCCCTGGCCACCTGTGGAACCATCACTGTTCTGTCTCCTCCAAGTTCTCATCTCATCATGTCTCCTCCTGGCCACTTTCTGGGAAACCCATCACTGTTCTGTCTCCAGTTCTTCATCTCATCATGTCTACTCCCTGGCCACTTGGGTGGAACCCATCACTGTTCTGTCTCCCTCCAGTTCTCATCTCATCATGTCTACTCCCTGGCTACCTTCTGGGTGGAACCCATCACTGACATCACTGTTCTGTCTCCCCTCCAGTTCTCATCTCATCATGTCTACTCCCCTGGCCACTCTCTGGGTGGAACCCATCACTGCCAGCAGCAACCTGTAAGTTTAGTCTACCTGCTATCCTTCTGTCAACCAATAACTGACTAGCCTCGTTCTAGCAAGGAGAGTATGGGAAGTTGAGGTCTGCAACACCAGACTAATCAATAACTAATGTAAACTAAGCTAAAAAAATAAACGCCCTCTCACTGTGAACTGAGTTTATTTTCAGCAGACTTAACATGTGTAAATATTTGTATAAACATAACAAGATTCAACAGCTGAGACATAAACTGAACAAGTTCCACAGACATGTGACTAACAGAAATGGAATAATGTGTCCCTGAACAAAGGGGGTCAAAATCAAAAGTAATAGTCAGTATCGGTGTGGCCACCAGCTGCATTAAGTACTACAGTGCATCTCCTCCTCATGGACTGCACCAGATTTGCCAGGTCTTGCTGTGAGATGTTACCCCCACTCTTCCACCAAGGCACCTGCAAGTTCCCGGACATTTCTGGGGGAAATGGCCCTAGCCCTCACCTCCGATCCAACAGGTCCCAGACGACTGAATGGGATTGAAAACGGCCCTTCGCTGGCCATGGCAGAACCCTGACATTCCTGACATGCAGGAAACGCGACAGAATGAGCAGTATGGCTGGTGACATTGTCATGCTGGGAGGGTCATGTCACAGATGAGCCTGCAGGAAGGGTACCACATGAGGGAGGAGGATGTCTTCCCTGTAACGACAGCGTTGAGATTGCCTGCATGACAACAAGCTCAGTCCGATGATGCTGTGACACACCGCCCAGACCATGACGGACCTCTCCACCTCCAAAATCGATCCCGCTTCCAGAGTACAGGCCTCGGTGAAACGCCTCATTCCTTTGACGATAAACGCGAATCCGACCAACACCCAGAAAGCTTGTTTTTAAATCTCCACTGTTCTATTTAATGTTGTCTTCTTTGCCCCCCAGGTATGGGAATTAAGGTGACAACTTCCAGAGGAGAGTCACTCTGATAGCATCCTCAGCTCAGGAGAAGGTACAGTTTCAGTCTAGTGTCTGGTTGACACACCTCATAATCCCAACTTCTGATAGCATCCTCTCACTCCTGGGAGAAGGTAATGCTCTCAGCCCAGTGTCTGGTTGACACACCATAATCCCAATCCTCTGATAGCATCCTCACTTTGGAGGAAGGTACAGCTCCTTCTTCAGCCTAAAGTGCACCGGGTTGACACACCTCATAATCTCCAACTCTGATAGCATCCTCCTTTCAGGAGAGAAGGTGCATTCTTCAGTCTAGTGTCTGGGTTGACACACCTCATAATCCTCAACCCTGATATATCCCTTCCTCAGGAGAAGGCATGAGCTCTCAGTCTGGTTATACACCTCATAATCCAACTCTCCCCCATATTCACATCAGACCAAACAGCTTGCCTTGACTCCTAAGGTTGACGTGTCCCACTGTTTCTCTCTGTCCCTCTAGGCTAAGTGGCTGAGGGCTATTAACCAGGCCGTGGAGGCGGTGTTGACCGGAGAGGAGAGCGGTCCTGGGGTCCCCGCTGTCTCTCGTACCGCCTCCTACATCTTCTACAAAGACCTACGTCTGAAGGATGCCTCCTACTCAGGCCGCTGGCTGTCTGGCAAACCCCACGGCAAGTGAGTCTAAAGGAGGGACGGGTTTACAGAGAACTTTACAGAACTTTACAGAGAACTTTACAGAGAACTTTACAGAGAACTTTATAGAGAACTTTATAGAGAACTTTACAGAGAACTTTACAGATAACTTTACAGAGAACTTTACAGAGAACTTTATAGAGAACTTTACAGAGAACTTTACAGAGAACTTTACAGAGAACTTTACAGAGAACTTTACAGAGAACTTTACAGAGAACTTTACAGAGAACTTTACAGAGAACTTTACAGAGAACTTTATAGAGAACTTTACAGAGAACCTTACAGAGAACTTTACAGAGAACTTTACAGAGAACTTTACAGAGAACTTTACAGAGAACTTTACAGAGAACTTTACAGAGAACCGGGAACTGAAGGTGTTCTAAAACCAATCGTTTGTATTAGCTAGATTATTTACACTTTCTAGTAGGTCTATCCTTAACATACAATTCTGCACTATTGTATAATATTGTATAATAAGGCCAAAATACACGTTTGGTTTGTGTTGACAGATTGTCTTCTTCTTTTTCGAACAGAGGGATCATGAAATGGCCAGATGGCAGAAAGTTCACGGGACCTTTAAACAAGGACTGGAGGACGGGTCAGTGTTAGCCCGATTAATGCAGAGTTCAGAGTTCACAGTGGTTAAACCGGGACCTTTAAACAAGGACTGGAGGACGGGTCAGTGTTAGCCCGATTAATGCAGAGTTCAGAGTTCACAGTGGTTAAACCGGGGACCTTTAAACAAGGACTGGAGGACGGGTCAGTGTTGGCCCGATTAATGCAGAGTTCAGAGTTCACAGTGGTTAAACCGGGGACTCTTTAAACAAGGACTGGAGGGCGGGTCAGTGTTAGCCCGATTAATGCAGAGTTCAGAGTTCACAGTGGTTAAACCGGGACCTTTAAACAAGGACTGGAGGACGGGTCAGTGTTAGCCCGATTAATGCAGAGTTCAGAGTTCACAGTGGTTAAACCGGGATCTTTAAACAAGGACTGGAGGAGCGGGTCAGTGTTAGCCCGATTAATGCAGAGTTCAGAGTTCACAGTGGTTAAACCGGGGACCTTTAAACAAGGACTGGAGGACGGGTCAGTGTTAGCCCGATTAATGCAGAGTTCAGAGTTCACAGTGGTTAAACCGGGGACCTTTAAACAAGGACTGGAGGACGGGTCAGTGTTAGCCCGATTAATGCAGAGTTCAGAGTTCACAGTGGTTAAACCGGGGACCTTTAAACAAGGACTGGAGGACGGGTCAGTGTTAGCCCGATTAATGCAGAGTTCAGAGTTCACAGTGGTTAAACCGGGACCTTTAAACAAGGACTGGAGGACGGTCAGTGTTAGCCCGATTAATGCAGAGTTCAGAGTTCACAGTGGTTAAACCGGGACCTTTAAACAAGGACTGGAGGACGGGTCAGTGTTAGCCCGATTAATGCAGAGTTCAGAGTTCACAGTGGTTAAAACCGGGGACCTTTAAACAAGGACTGGAGGACGGGTCAGTGTTAGCCCGATTAATGCAGAGTTCAGAGTTCACAGTGGTTAAACCGGGGACCTTTAAACAAGGACTGGAGGACGGGTCAGTGTTAGCCCGATTAATGCAGAGTTCAGAGTTCACAGTGGTTAAACCGGGGACCTTTAAACAAGGACTGGAGGACGGGTCAGTGTTAGCCCGATTAATGCAGAGTTCAGAGTTCACAGTGGTTAAACCGGGGATCTTTAAACAAGGACTGGAGGACGGGTCAGTGTTAGCCCGATTAATGCAGAGTTCAGAGTTCACAGTGGTTAAACCGGGGACCTTTAAACAAGGACTGGAGGACGGGTCAGTGTTAGCCCGATTAATGCAGAGTTCAGAGTTCACAGTGGTTAAACCGGGGACCTTTAAACAAGGACTGGAGGACCGGGTCAGTGTTAGCCCGATTAATGCAGAGTTCAGAGTTCACAGTGGTTAAACCGGGGACCTTTAAACAAGGACTGGAGGGACGGGGTCAGTGTTAGCCCGATTAATGCAGAGTTCAGAGTTCACAGTGGTTAAACCGGGGACCTTTAAACAAGGACTGGAGGACGGGTCAGTGTTAGCCCGATTAATGCAGAGTTCAGAGTTCACAGTGGTTAAACCGGGGACCTTTAAACAAGGACTGGAGGACGGGTCAGTGTTAGCCGATTAATGCAGAGTTCAGAGTTCACAGTGGTTAAACCAGGGATCTTTAAACAAGGACTGGAGGGACGGGTCAGTGTTAGCCCGATTAATGCAGAGTTCAGGAGTTCACAGTGGTTAAACCGGGACCTTTAACAAGGACTGAGACGGTCAGGTAGCCCATTAACGCAGAGTCAGAGTTCACAGTGGTTAAACCAGGGACCTTAAACAAGGACTGGAGGATCGGTCAGTGTTAGCTCGATTAATGCAGAGTTCAGAGTTCACAGTGGTTAAACCGGGACCTTAAACAAGGACTGGAGGACGGGTCAGTGTTAGCCCGATTAATGCAGAGTTCAGAGTCACAGTGGTTAAAACCGGGACCTTTAAACAAGGACTGGAGGACGGGTCAGTGTTAGCCCGATTAATGCAGAGTTCAGAGTTCACAGTGGGCAAAACCGACCTTTAAACAAGGACTGGAGGACGGGTCATGTTAGCCCGATTAATGCAGAGTTCAGAGTTCACAGGTTAAACCGGGACCTTTAAACAAGGACTGGACGGGTCAGTGTTAGCCCGATTAATGCAGAGTTCAGAGTTCACAGTGGTTAAAACCGGGACCTTTAAACAAGGACTGAGGACGGGGTCAGTGTTAGCCCGATTAATGCAGAGTTCAGAGTTCACAGTGGTTAAACCAGGCACCTTTAAACATGGTCACATGCAGATGGGTCAGTGTTTTAGTCTCTGTGCAGAGTTCAGACTGTATAATGCCAAGTGGTCCTAAACAAGAGTGACCTTTAAACAAGGTCACTGGAGGACGGGATGCATGTTTGGGATTAAGCAGAGTTCAGTGTTCACAGTGGTTAAACCAGTCAGTGTGAGTTACTGTGTTCACCTGTATACATGCAGTCAGGAGTTACTGTGTTTTTATACTACAGTGCCTGTAGCTATGGAGACTGTATAATGCCAAATAAGATCCTCAAGAGTGACTGTGTTCACCTGGGTCACTGGAGAGATGGGAAGATGCACCTGGTATGGGACAGTCAGTGAGTTACTGTGTTCACCTGTATATACTACAGTCAGGGAGTTACCTGTACCTGTATATACTACAGGGAGTTACTGTTCACCTGTATATACTACAGTCAGGAGTTACTGTGTTCACCTGTATACTACAGTCAGGGAGTTACTGTGTTCACCTGTATATACTACAGTCAGGGAGTTACTGTTCACCTGTATATACTACAGTCAGGGAGTTACTGTGTTCACCTGTAGTATACTAAGGTCAGGGAGTTACTGTGTTCACCTGTATATACTACAGTCAGGGAGTTACTGTGTTCACCTGTATATACTACAGTCAGGGGGTTACTGTGTTCACCTGTATATACTACAGTCAGGGAGTTACTGTGTTCACCTGTATATACTACAGTCAGGAGTTACTGTGTTCACCTGTATACACTACAGTCAGGGAGTTACTGTGTTCACCTGTATATACTACAGTCAGGGAGTTACTGTGTTCACCTGTATATACTACAGTCAGGAGTTACTGTGTTCACCTGTATATACTACAGGAGTTACTGTGTTCACCTGTATATACTACAGTCAGGAGTTACCGTGTTCACCTGTATACTACAGTCAGAGTTGACTGTGTTCACCTGTATATAATACAGGGAGTTACTGTGTTCACCTCGTATACTACAGTCAGGAGTTACTGTGTTCACCTGTATATACTACAGTCAGGGAGTTTACTGTAGTTCACCTGTATATACTACAGTCAGAGTTATCAGTTCACCTGTATATACTACAGTCAGGGAGAGTTACTGTGTTCACCTGTATATACTACAGTCAGGAGTTTTCACTGTGTTCACCTGCATATACTACAGTCAGAGAGTTACCGTGTTCACCTGTATATACTACAGTCAGGGAGTTACCGTGTTCACCTGTATACTACAGTCAGGGAGTTACCGTGTTCACCTGTATATACTACAGTCAGGGAGTTACCGTGTTCACCTGTATATACTACAGTCAGGGAGTTACTGTGTTCACCTGTATATACTACAGTCAGGGGGTTACTGTGTTCACCTGTATATACTACAGTCAGAGTTAGTTCACCTGTATATACTACAGTCAGGGAGTTACCCCGTGTTCACCTGTATATACTACAGTCAGGGAGTTACCGTGTTCACCTGTATACTACAGTCAGAGTTACTGTGTTCACCTGTATATACTACAGTCAGGAGTTACTGTGTTCACCTGTATATACTACAGTCAGGGAGTTACTGTGTTCACCTGTATATACTACAGTCAGGGAGTTACTGTGTTCACCTGTATATACTATAGTCAGGGAGTTACTGTGTTCACCTGTATATAACTACAGTCAGGGAGTTACTGTGTTCACCTGTATACTACAGGAGTTACTGTGTTCACCTGTATATACTACAGTCAGGAGTTACCGTGTTCACCTGTATATATACAGTCAGGGAGTTACCGTGTTCACTGTATATACTACAGTCAGGAGTTACCGTGTTCACCTGTATATACTACAGTCAGGGGTTACTGTGTTCACCTGTATATACTACAGTCAGGGAGTTACTCGTGTTCACCTGTATATACTACAGTCAGAGTTACCGTGTTCACCTGTATATACTACAGTCAGGGAGTTACCAGGGAGTTGTGTTCACCTGTATATACTACAGTCAGGGGAGTTCACCCAGCAGTCGAGGGAGTTGTGACCTGATATACTACAGTCAGGGGTTACTGTGTTCACCCTGTATATACTACAGTCAGGAGTTACTGTGTTCACCTGTATATACTACAGTCAGGGGTTACTGTGTTCACCTGTATATACTACAGTCAGGGGGTTACTGTGTTCACCTGTATATGTTTACAGTCAGGGAGTTACTGTGTTCACCTGTATATACTACAGTCAGGGAGTTACTGTGTTCACCTGTATATACTACAGTCAGGGAGTTACTGTGTTCACCTGTATATACTACAGGGAGTTACTGTGTTCACCTGTATATACTACAGTCAGGAGTTCTGTGTTCACCTGTATATACTACTAGTCAGGGAGTTACTGTGTTCACCTGTATATACTACAGGGAGTTACTGTGTTCAGGGAGTTACTGTGTTCATATACTACAGTCAGGGGAGTTACTGTGTTCACCTGTATATACTACAGTCAGGAGTTACTGTGTTCACCTGTATATACTGCAGTCAGGGAGTTACCGTGTTCACCTGTATATACTACAGTCAGGGAGTTACGTGTTGCCTGTATATACTACAGGGAGTTACTGTGTTCACCTGTATATACTACAGGAGTTACTGTGTTCACCCCTGTATATACTGCAAGGGGTCCCTCTATATATTCACCTGTATATACTACAGTCAGGGAGTTACTGTGTTCACCTGTATATACTACAGTCAGGGAGAGTTACTGTGTTCCACCTCATATACTACCAGTCAGATTGTAGGTCAGGTGTATGATTGTAGTTCTCTCCAGGTATGT
>NW_027038517.1:0-32210 GCF_034236695.1 Oncorhynchus nerka
GTGTGTGGTACAGAGATGAGGGACCTTACAGTATGTGTGGGGTACAGAGATGAGGGACCTTCCAGATAATTGTATGTGTGGGGTACAGAGATGAGGGACCTTCCAGATAATTGTATGTGTGTGGTACAGAGATGAGGGACCTTACAGTATGTGTGGGGTACAGAGATGAGGGACCTTCCAGATAATTGTATGTGTGGGGTACAGAGATGAGGGACCTTACAGTATGTGTGGGGTACAGAGATGAGGGACCTTCCAGATAATTGTATGTGTTGGGTACAGAGATGAGGGACCTTCCAGATAATTGTATGTGTGGGGTACAGAGATGAGGGACCTTCCAGATAATTGTATGTGTGGGGTACAGAGATGAGGGACCTTCCAGATAATTGTGTGAGTGTGGGGAGTCTGGAGATGGGTGTGAGAGCAGGGGGAGTCTGGGGATGGAGTGTGTGCAGGGGGAGTCTGGAGATGGGGGTGTGAGCAGGGGAGTCTGAGATGGGGGTGTGAGCAGGGGAGTCCGGAGATGGGGGTGTGAGCAGGGGAGTCTGGGGATGGGGGGGTGTGAGCAGGGGAGTCTGGAGATGGGGGTGTGAGCAGGGGAGTCTGGAGAGATGGGGTGTGAGCAGGGGGAGTCTGGAGATGGGAGTGTGAGCAGGGGGAGTCTGGAAGATGGGGGGTGTGAGCAGGGGAGCCCGGGAGAGATGGGGTGTGAGCTTGGGGGGGAGTCTGGAGATGGGGGGTGTGAGCAGGGGGAGTCTGGGGATGGGGTGTGTGAGCAGGGGGAGTCTGGGGCTGGGGTGTGGAGCAGGGGGAGTCTGGAGATGGGGGGGTGTGAGCAGGGGAGTCTGGAGGATGGGGGTGTGAGCAGGGGAGTCTGGAGATGGGGGTGTGAGCAGGGGGAGTCTGGAGATGCAGGGGTGTGGGAGCAGGGGAGTCTGGAGATGGGGGTGTGAGCAGGGGAGTCTGGAGATGGGGGTGGAGCAGGGGGAGTCTGGAGATAGGGGAGGTGTGAGCAGGGGGAGTCTGGAGATGAGCAGGGGAGTCTGTGAGGGTGTGAGCAGGGAATCTGGGGATAGGAGTGTGAGCAGGGAATCTGGAGATAGGGGGGTGTGAGCAGAGGGAGTCTGGAGACGGGGTGTGAGCAGGGGGAGTCTGGAGATGGGGGTGTGAGCAGGGAGTCTGGAGATGGGGGTGTGAGCAGGGGGAGTCTGGAGATGGGGGGGTGTGAGCAGGGGAGTCTGGAGATAGAGGTGTGAGCAGGGAATCTGGAGATGGGGGGGTGTGAGCAGGGGGAATCTAGGGATAGAGTGTGAGCAGAAGTCTGGAATGGGGGTGAGCAGGGAGTCTGGAGATGGGTGTGAGCAGAAGTCTGGAGATGGGGGTGTGAGCAGGGGGAATCTGGAGATGGGGAGTGTGAGCAGGGAGTCTGGAGATAGAGTGTGAGCAGGGAATCTGGAGATAGAGTGTGAACAGGGAATCTGGAGAGATGGGGTGTGAGCAGGGAGTCTGGAGATGGGGGTGTGAGCAGAGGGAGTCTGGAGATAGAGTGAGCAGGGGAGTCCCTGGGGATGGGGTGTGAGCAGGGGAGTCTGGAGATAGGGGAATTAATGAAACAGAAGTCTGGAGATAGGGGTGTGAGCGAAGTCTGGAGATCGGGGTGGAAACAGGGAGTCTGGAGATGGGGGTGTGGCAGAGTCTGGAGATAGGGGGTGTGAGCAGGGAGTCTGGAGATGGGGGGTGCAGGAGTCAGAGAGAGGAGTCTGGAGAATCCAGGGGATGTGAGCAGGGAATCTGGAATGGGGGTGTGAAACAGGGGAGTCTGGAGATGGGGGTGAGCAGGGAAGCTGGAGATAGAGGTGAGCAGGGAGTCTGGGGATAGGGGGTGTGAGCAGGGAGTCTGGAGATGGGGTGTGAGCAGGGAGTCTGGAGATAGGGGGTGTGAGCAGGCAGGAGTCTGGGGGATAGGGTGTGGCAGAGTCTGGAAGATGGGGGTGAGCAGGGGAGTCTGGAGATGGGGGTGTGAGCAGGGGAGTCTGGAGATGGGGTGTGAGCAGGGAGTCTGGAGATGGGGGTGAGCAGGGGAGTCTGGAGATGGGAGGTGTGAGCAGGGAATCTGGAGATGGGGAATTGTGAGCAGGGGGTCTGGGGATGGGGGTGTGAGCAGGGGAGTCTGGAGATGGGGGTGTGAGCAGGGGAGTCTGGAGATGGGGGTGTGAGCAGGGGAGTCTGGAGATGGGGGTGTGAGCAGGGGAGTCTGGGGATGGGGGTGTGAGCAGGGGGAGTCTGGAGATGAGGGTGTGAGCAGGGAGTCTGGGGATGGGGGTGTGAGCAGGGAGTCTGGAGATGGGGGTGTGAGCAGGGGAGTCTGGAGATGGGGGGTGTGAGCAGGGGAGTCTGGAGATGAGGGTGTGAGCAGGGAGTCTGGAGATGGGGGTGTGAGCAGGGGAGTCTGGAGATGGGGTGTGAGCAGGGGAGTCTGGAGATGGGGGTGTGAGCAGGGGGAGTCTGGAGATGGGGATGTGAGCAGGGGAGTCTGGAGATGGGGGTGTGAGCAGGGGGAGTCTGGGGATGGGGGTGTGAGCAGGGGAGTCTGGAGGATGGGGTGTGAGCAGGGGAGTCTGGAGATGGGGTGTGAGCAGGAGAGTCTGGAGATGGGGGTGTGAGCAGGGGAGTCTGGAGATGGGGGTGTGAGCAGGGGAGTCTGGAGATGGGGGTGTGAGCAGGGAGTCTGGAGATGGGGGTGTGAGCAGGGGAGTCTGGAGATGGGGTGTGAGCAGGGGAGTCTGGAGATGGGGGTGTGAGCAGGGAGTCTGGAGATGGGGGTGTGAGCAGGGGAGTCTGGGGATGGGGGTGTGAGCAGGGGAGTCTGGAGATGGGGGTGTGAGCAGGGGAGTCTGGAGATGGGGGTGTGAGCAGGGGGAGTCTGGAGATCGGGGTGTGAGCAGGGGGAGTCTGGAGATGGGGGTGTGAGCAGGGGAGTCTGGAGATGGGGGTGTGAGCAGGGGAGTCTGAGATGGGGGTGAGCAGGGGAGTCTGGAGATGGGGGTGTGAGTAGGCGGAGTCTGGAGATGGGGGTGTGAGCAGGAGTCTGAGATGGGGGTGAGCAGGGGGAGTCTGGAGGATGGGGGTGTGAGCAGGGGAGTCTGGAGATGGGGGTGTGAGCAGGGGGAGTCTGGAGATGGGGATGTGAGCAGGGGAGTCTGGAGATGGGGGTGTGAGCAGGGGAGTCTGGAGATGGGGATGTGAGCAGGGGAGTCTGGGGATGAGGGTGTGAGCAGGGGGAGTCTGGAGATGGGGGTGTGAGCAGGGGAGTCTGGAGATGGGGGTGTGAGCAGGGGGAGTCTGGAGATGGGGGTGTGCAGGGGAGTCTGGGGATGGGGGTGGAGCAGGGGGAGTCTGGAGATGGGGGTGTGAGCAGGGGAGTCTGAGATGGGGGTGTGAGCAGGGGAGTCTGGAGATGGGGTGTGAGCAGGGGGAGTCTGAGATGGGGGTGTGAGCAGGGAGTCTGGAGATGGGGGTGTGAGCAGGGGAGTCTGGAGATGGGGGTGTGAGCAGGGGAGTCTGGGAGATGGGGGTGTGACAGGGGGAGTCTGGAGATGGGGGTGTGAGCAGGGGAGTCTGGAGATGGGGGTGTGAGCAGGGGGAGTCTGGAGATGGGGGTGTGAGCAGGGGGAGTCTGGAGATGGGGGTGTGAGCAGGGGAGTCTGGAGATGGGGGTGTGGAGTCACGGGGAGTCTGGAGAATGATGACGTGAAGCAGAGGGAGTCTGGGGACAGGGTGTGGCGAGGGAGTCTGGGGAGACGGGTGGCAGAGAGGAATCTGGAGATGGGGGTGTGAGCAGGGAGTCTACAGAGAATGGGGTGTGACAGGGAGTCTGAGATGGGTGTGATAGGGGAGTCTGGAGAATGGGGTGTGACGAGCAGGGTAGTCTGAGATGGTGCAGCAGGGGAGTCTGAGATGGGGGTGTGAGGGGAGTCACAGAATGGGGGTGAGCAGGGAGTGCAGGGATAGGGGTGACGAGCAGGAGTCTGGGGATGAGGAGTGTGTGCAGGGGAGTCTGGGGATGGGGGGTGAGCAGGGAGTGCAGGAGATGGGGGTGTGAGCAGGGAGTCTGGAGTGGGGAGGGTAAAGAGGAGGTCTGGAGAATGAGGTGAGCAGGGAATGCAGAATGAGGGAGTGGCAGGGAGTCTGGAGAGATGGGGAAATTGTGAAGCAGGGAGAGTGCAGAATGGGAATTGTGAGCAGGGAGTCTGGAGATGGGGGTGTGAGCAGGGGAGTCTGGGGATGAGGGGGTGTGAGCAGGGAGTCTGGAGATGGGGGTGTGAGCAGGGAGTCTGGGGATGGGGGTGTGAGCAGGGAGTCTGGGGATGGGGGGGTGTGAGCAGGGGGAGTCTGGAGATGGGGGTGTGAGCAGGGGAGTCTGGGATGGGGTGTGAGCAGAGGGAGATGGGGGTGTGCAGGGGATGGATGGGGTGTGAGCAGGGGAGTCTGGAGATGGGGGTGTGAGCAGGGGAGTCTGGCAGGGGGAGATGGGGGTGTGAGAGCAGGAGTCTGGAGATGGGTGTGAGCAGGGGAGTCTGGGGATGGGGGTGTGAGCAGGGGGAGTCTGGGGATGAGGGTGTGTGCAGAGACGGGGGGTCAGGAGTCTGGGATGGGGGTGTGAGCAGGGGAGTCTGGAGATGGGGTGTGAGCAGGGGAGTCTGGAGTGCAGATGGGGGTGTGAGCAGGGAGTCTGGACGGGGATGAGCAGGGGTGAGAGGGGAGAGAGGGCAGGGAGTCTGGAGATGGGGGTGTGAGCAGGGGAGGGGAGTCTGGAGATGGGGGTGTGAGCAGGGAGTCTGGAGATGACAGGGGAGAGTGTGAGCAGGGGGAGTCTGGAGATAGAGGGGGTGTGAGCAGGGGGAGTCTGGGGTGACAGGGAGAGTCTGGGGGTGTGAGCAGGGGAGTCTGGAGATGGGGGTGTGAGCAGGGAGTCTGGAGATGGGGGGTGTGAGTCAGGGGGATGGAGATGGGGTGTGAGCAGGAGTCTGGATGAGGGGAGTCTGGAGGGGATGGGGGGGTGTGAGCAGGGGAGTCAGATGGGGTGTGGCAGGGGAGTCTGGAGATGGGGGTGTGAGCAGGGAGTCTGGGGGATGGGGGTGTGAGCAGGGTCTGGGATCTGGCAGGAGTCTGAGATGGGGGTGTGAGCAGGGGAGTCTGAGATGGGGTGGAGAGTCTGGGGATGGGGGGTGAGCAGGGGGGAGTGAGCTGGAGATGGGGGGGTGTGAGCAGGAGTCAGAGATGGGGGTGTGAGCAGGGGAGTCTGGGGGGGGGGAGCAGGGGGAGTCTGGAGATGGGGGGTGTGAGCAGGGAGGGGGATGGGGTGTGAGCAGGGGGAGTCTGGAGATGGGGTGTGAGCAGGGGAGTCTGGAGATGGGGGTGTGAGCAGGGGGAGTCTGGGGATGGGGGTGTGAGCAGGGGAGTCTGGGGATGAGGGTCCGGAGGTGGGGGGGTGTGCAGGGGGAGTCTGGAGATGGGGGTGTGAGCAGGGGAGTCTGGAGATGGGGTGTGAGCAGGGGAGTCTGAGAGATGGGGGTGTGAGGGGGGTGAGGGGGAGTCTGGAGATGGGGTGTGAGCAGGGGGAGTCTGGAGATGGGGTGTGAGCAGGGGGAGTCTGGAGATGAGGGGGTGTGAGCAGGGGAGTCTGGGGATGAGCAGGAGGGGGTGGGGTGTGAGCAGGGGGAGTCTGGAGATGGGGGTGTGAGCAGGGGAGTCTGGAGATGGGGGTGTGAGCATGGGGGGGGAGTCTGGAGATGGGGGTGTGAGCAGGGGGAGTCTGGGATGGGGGTGTGAGCAGGGGGAGTCTGGGGATGGGGGTGTGAGCAGGGGAGTCTGGGAGATGGGGGGTGTGAGCAGGGGAGTCTGGAGATGGGGGTGTGAGCAGGGGGAGTCTGGAGATGGGGGTGAGCAGGGGAGTCTGGGAGATGGGGTGTGAGCAGGGAGTCTGGAGATGGGGGGTGAGCAGGGAGTCTGGGAGATGGGGGTGTGAGCAGGGGGAGTCTGGGGATGGGGTGTGTGCAATCTGGGATGGGGGTCTGGGAGATGGGGGTGTGAGCAGGGGAGTCTGGAGATGGGGGGTGAGCAGGGGAGTCTGGAGATGGGGGTGTGAGCAGGGGAGTCTGGAGATGGGGGTGTGAGCAGGGAGTCATGGGGGTGTGAGCAGGGGGAGTCTGGAGATGGGGGGTGAGCAGGGAGTCTGGAGATGGGGGTGTGAGCAGGGGAGTCTGGAGATGGGGGTGTGAGCAGGGGAGTCTGGAGATGGGGGTGTGAGCAGGGGAGTCTGGGGATGGGGGTGTGAGCAGGGGGAGTCTGGAGATGGGGGTGTGAGCAGGGGAGTCTGGAGATGGGGGGTGTGAGCAGGGGGAGTCTGGAGATGGGGGGTGAGCAGGGGAGTCTGGAGATGGGGTGGAGCAGGGGAGTCTGGAGATGGGGTGTGAGCAGGAGTCTGGAGATGGGGGTGTGAGCAGGGGAGTCTGGAGATGGGGGTGTGGAGCAGGGGAGTCTGAGATGGGGTGTGAGCAGGGGAGTCTGGAGATGGGGGTGTGAGCAGGGGAGTCTGGAGATGGGGGTGAGCAGGAGTCTGGAGATGGGGGTGTGAGCAGGGGAGTCTGGAGATGGGGGTGTGAGCAGGGGGAGTCTGGAGATGGGGGTGTGAGCAGGGGGAGTCTGGAGATGGGGGTGTGAGCAGGGGGAGTCTGGAGATGGGGTGTGAGCAGGGGAGTCTGGAGATGGGGGTGTGAGCAGGGAGTCTGGAGATGGGGGTGTGAGCAGGGGAGTCTGGAGATGGGGGTGTGAGCAGGGGAGTCTGGAGATGGGGTGAGCAGGGGAGTGATGGGGGGTGTGAAGCAGGGGGAGTCTGGAGATGGGGGTGTGAGCAGGGGAGTCTGAGATGGGGGTGTGAGCAGGGGGAGTCTGGAGATGGGGGTGTGAGCAGGGGAGTCTGGAGATAACAACAACAATAATATCTATGCACAACCGTACCTCCGAGTTCCTTTGGTCTATGAGGTTTCTGGCTGAGAGAGCTCTTCTCCGCTGTGCAGACGCAGCTCCATGGCATGGATCTCTGCCTCCCACTCCGTCCTCTTATGGTTCACCATGATGTCTATTTGTCTCATCAGCTCCTGCAGCTCGGGCTCACAGGACGTGAGGACAGAGCTGGGAAGGGCGGAGCAGGACAACATTTATTTTCTGAAATGCTTGAGGTCTTAAAAAAAAAAAAAAACAACATAGATATCTTCCAATGCATAGTTACTCCTATTAGAACTAAAGGTAGCTGCTCGTATCTGCTCTCACCTCACGTCATGGTCTTGCAGAGATCCCAAAAAGGCATCCATCTCTAGTAATTGGCTTCTAACCGGCATCCACTTAGCTACATGGTCCCTGTAAATAAAACCATGAACGTATGACTCGTGATTAGGACTGGGAAGCTACTTTGAAATTCGCTTACATGAGCGACAGTTAGATAGCTATCAGTTAGCAGTCCATCATCAGTACTGTCTGCAGAGTGTTTTGATCATACAGACCACTACGCCAGCTTATCAACAAACTTGTTAGCCAACCAGATTGTATCTAAATGTATTGACTGTCAGCTAGCTAGCTTGCCAGACAATTCAGTTTTTTGTTTGTTTGTACTAGTTAACGTTAGCTAACTAAAGTAAGTCAAGGACAGTATAACATTACATTCGCTTGTTAGCCACTAAACGAGCTAGCAACTTGGTTAGCTAGCTTGACTGTTGACGACAAAAAAAACTAGAGACACTTAATAACTAGCTATGAATTTATTAACGTTGTATCCGTAGTCATAACATTCATGTCAATATAGGATATTAGATTAATTTGTTGTAACTTACACGTGTGAAACCATGAGATAATCGATTATTATACTAATAAATGATGATACTCACAGGAATAGTAAGGCCTGGTAACGTCAGATAGCAGCTAGTTGCTACTAGTGAGCTCTAGATAACAACTGTTGTGTTTACAGTGCGTTCCCCCCCGCAGGGCATTCTGGGATATAACAACTGTTGTGTTTACAGTCCGTTTCCCCCAGAGCATTCTGGGATAGAGTTAGCTAGATAGTTAGCTAGATACAGTAGCTAGATAGTTAGCTAGATAGGTAGCTAGATACAGTAGCTAGATAGGTAGCTAGATACAGTAGCTAGATAGGTAGCTAGATACAGTAGCTAGATAGTTAGCTAGATACAGTAGCTAGATAGGTAGCTAGATACAGTAGCTAGATAGTTAGCTAGATACAGTAGCTAGATGGTTAGCTAGATAGGTAGCTAGATAGATACAGTAGCTAGATACAGTAGCTAGATAGTTAGCTAGATAGATAGCTAGATACAGTAGCTAGATAGATACAGTAGCTAGATAGATAGTTAGCTAGATACAGTAGATAGATAGATAGATACAGTAGCTAGATAGATAGATAGATACAGTAGTTAGATAGATAGCTAGATTGTTAGCTAGCTACAGAGATACAGTAGCTAGATATATAGCTAGATAGTTAGATAGATACAGTAGCTAGATAGGTAGCTAGATAGTTAGCTAGCTAGTTAACTAGATAGATAGCTATATAGTTAGCTAGCTACAGTAGCTAGATAGATAGCTAGCCAAGTTGTGAGTTGAAGCTATGCTGGCACGTAAAGCTATCGGTAACGTATGTGATAACGTTAGCTAAGCTAGTTAGTTAGCCAGCAAACGTTTCGGTAACACATGAGTCCCATCCTGAAACAAGCAATGCAACATGTAAAATTTGGCTAATTACCTGGCGCATTTAGAAATGCTTTATATACCTGGAATTGCAGGTTTAAAATAATGGTTCGCTGTTGTATTGTAGTCATTTATAACGTCAAAATGTCACCTGCCAGTGCACGCGGCTCGTTGGTCGAGGGTATGATTCTCGCTTCAGGTGCGAGAGGTCCAGGAGTTCATCCCGGACGAAGCCCTATTCTTTTGTGTTTTTACTTTGACGTTTGCTACATCCGAATGTTTCCCCGGATCTGCAGATGTTATTTAAATAGTGCCATTTTGTAGGATCCAATCAGTCTTAAAATGAAGGTATAGTTACCTATCTATATCTTGTAAAATGTTATTTGTTTTTGTCGTAGCTCGTTGGTCTAGGGGTATGATTCTCGCTTTGGGTGCGAGAGGTCCCGGGTTCATCCCGGACGAGCCCCTTCTTTCAGTCAATACGATATAAATCAGACTCTTACGTTCATCTCAAACGATGTAAAGGGTATAATGACTGAGACAACCGTATCGGAATCTTTTTAACCACAAAGACAAGAACAGCAAAACAAAATAAACAAGCTGGGACACAATAATTATCAGCCCAATTTCTGCTGCAGATAGAGAAATAAAATACGTCTTTGGATTTAGGGATACACATGGGATAAACAAACGTAGTCAATAACACAATAGAAAAATCTATACACAGTGTGTGCAAATATAGTAAGATTAGGGAGGCAAGGCAATAAATAGGCCATAATGGTGAAATAATCTCTCTCTTTCAATTGAAATGTGCTTTATTGGAATGGGAAACATATGTTTACATTGCCAAAGCAAGACTAATAAAACAATTAAAAACACAAAACAACAACGACAAAAAAATATTAGAATTGAACAGTAAGTATTGAACTCAAAAAGGATTTCTCTCCCCCTCCACCACCCACTGTCAGGCACCCTAAACAAAGGGAGTGAGCTCCCAGCCAGCCAGTCAGACAGCTTTGAGCCCAGTCACCCCTCCTCCCCTCCGGGCTGCTAGTAAATGTTCACACAGGCAGGCAGGCAGGCAGGCAGGCCATCCCCTGGCTGACACAGCTGCTGTGCCGGTTGGGCCTGCCCTTAGAAAAACAACCCAAAACTGCCCCCTCAACACACAGACACACTGAAAAGAGGCAGGCAGTAGAGTCTCTTTCTGTTTCTATCTCTCTATCATATAACAACTTCAGGACCATCACTTTAACCTTCAGAATGTTCCTTCATATTTAAGTGTAAGTACATTTTATTTTAAAAGTAGCCTTTTTTGGGGGGATTGATTTAGAAGTTTAATTTTAGTGTAATGTTCATTTTGAACAGAAATGGTCATGATATATATATTTTTGTAACAATTAATTATCTAATTGAAGATTTAAGATTAAACCTTGAAAACGTATTAGCTTGAAACTTTAATAATAACATTTTATGTAAGAGTGACAACCTCTTACACCAGTTATATAATAATATAATGACTGATACATCTTCTACACCTGCATTGCTTGCTGTTTTTGGGGTTTTAGGCTGAGGGTTTCTGTACAGCACTTTGTGACATCAGCTGATATGCGAAGGGCTATAAAATACATTTGATTTGATTTGGATTTGTTTTTAACCACAGAGAGAGGACCAGAGAAGAACTGTATAACAAAATAAACAAACCTGGACACAATAATCATTAGCCCAACTTCTGCCGGCCCAGCAGTACCTCCATCTCCCCAGCGACTCCTTTTCCTCTCAGACAGACAGACAGACAGACAGACAGACCCATCCAGCCAGGTAATCTGTGTCTTCTCCCCACCTGGTTTAGTGCCGGCCTAGTTAGGTGTCCAGTATCTAGTTAGGTGTCCAGTATCTAGTTAGGTGTCCAATATCTAGTTAGGTGTCCCTTATCTAGTTAGATTTCCAGTATCTAGTTAGGTGTCCAATATCTAGTTAGGTGTCCAGTATCTAGTTAGATTTCCAGTATCTAGTTAGGTGTCCAGTATCTAGTTAGGTGTCCAGTATCTAGTTAGGTGTCCAGTATCTAGTTAGGTGTCCAATATCTAGTTAGGTGTCCAGTATCTAGTTAGGTGTCCAATATCTAGTTAGGTGTCCCTTATCTAGTTAGGTGTTCAGTATCTAGTTAGGTGTCCAATATCTAGTTAGGTGTCCAGTATCTAGTTAGGTGTCCCTTATCTAGTTAGGTGTCCAATATCTAGTTAGGTGTCCAATATCTAGTTAGGTGTCCCTTATCTAGTTAGGTGTCCCTTATCTAGTTAGGTGTCCAGTATCTAGTTAGGTGTCCCTTATCTAGTTAGGTGTCCAATATCTAGTTAGGTGTCCCTTATCTAGTTAGGTGTCCCTTATCTAGTTAGGTGTCCCTTATCTAGTTAGGTGTCCCTTATCTAGTTAGGTGTCCAATATCTAGTTAGGTGTCCAGTATCTAGTTAGGTGTCCAGTATCTAGTTAGGTGTCCAGTATCTAGTTAGGTGTCCAGTATCTAGTTAGGTGTCCCTTATCTAGTTGAGGTGTCCAGTATCTGAGTTGAGGTGTCCAGTATCTAGTTAGGTGTCAGTATCTAGTTAGGTGTCCAGTATCTAGTTAGGTGTCCAGTATCTAGTTAGGTTTCCAGTATATCTTGGTCCAGCCCTGCTACCCAGTGCTCCAGTCTCTGCAGCCTATACCCAGGCCCCTCAGACCAGGTTTCTCAGGTCCAGGTATCCTTGCCAGGCCTACCGCTAACCACCTCAGATAAGCCTTAAGTGGCCTCCATTTCTCTAGCCAGGTAGGCCCGCCAACGAAGTACTCCAGTCTTGCTGCTCCACCCAGGCTCTTCCAGTCCCAGGTCCTTCTTCTCCCGCTGTCCCGGCCGGCCATGGTTCTGTGTGAGGACAGGGAGTGTGGGAGGTGTGTTATCAGCCCTACTCCGTCAGGATCGGATCCCCCGGGTGCTCCACTGTAGACACACCTTCTGTGCCACCTGCAGAGACCATGTCCCAGCCCAAGAGTGACACTGGTCACCCGTCTGCTGCCAGCTGCCGCCAGACCACCTGTGTAGGGGCGCGCCCGGCCTCAGCCTTCCAGGGCGCTGTGGTCAACTCACGCCTCAGGAATACATACCTGAGAGCAAAGAAAGAGGAGGAGGAGGTGAAGGAAGAGGAGGAGGAGGGAGAGGAAGAAGAGGAGGAGGGAGAGAGTGGAGGCTGACAGACAAGCCTGAGCCTCCTCACAGGCAGATGGTGAGCCTTCTTCACTTGACCCACATGAACAAATACAAGAATTTAATGAGAATACTACAGTACTTACTATAGAATACTAGCGTACTTACTATAGAATACTATAGTTTACTATAGAATACTACAGTACTTACTATAGAATGCTACAGTTTAATGTAGAATACTACAGTTTACTATAGAATACAACAGTACTTACTATAGAATACTATAGTTTACTATAGAATACTACAGTACTTACTATAGAATACAACAGTACTTACTATAGAATACTAGTTTGCCATGGAATACTTCAGTACTTACTATAGAATACTACAGTACTTACTATAGAATACTACAGTCTACTATAGAATACTACAGTACTTACTATAAAATACTATAGAATACAACAGTACTTACTATAGAATACTACAGTACGTACTATAGAATACTACAGTTTACTATAGAATAGAACAGTACATACTATAGAATACTACAGTTTAATGTAGAATACTACAGTACTTACTATAGAATATTACAGTTTATTATAGAATACTACAACACTTACAATAGAATACTACAGTACTTACTATAGAATACTACACTTTACTATATAATTCTGTAGTAAACTAGAGAACTATAGATTAGTATTATCTGTAAAAACATAAACGCACAAACACACACATTCTCTCTCTCTCAAACACACACACACACCTCTGTTCACTTAAATCTTGAAAATCCTCTGTCTTGCCCTCCGGACCGGCATGCCCCTATCCTCAGTGTCATAATAGAGGAGTCTGGATATTTAGAAACACATGTGTTTGTTAGCCCATAGATGGTGACCAGTATCCAGGCTGTAAACAGTATCGTAATGACACAATAATACTGAATAACAATAATACCCCTTTAACCACAAACAATGTCATAACGGCAGGCATCTCTCTCTCTCTCTCTCTCTCTCTCTCTCTCTCTCTCTCTCTCTCTCTCTCTCTCCGTCTCTCTCTCTCTCTCTCTCTCTCTCTCTCTCTCTCTCTCTCTCCGTCTCTCTCTCTCTCTCTCTCTCTCTCTCTCTCTCTCTCTCTCTCTCTCTCTCTCTCTCTCTCAGCCCTACATCGAAGCGCTCTAGAAAAATGCTGAAATTTCCGGCCTTCTTCAGGAAATTCAGTCTGACAAAACCACAGCATCAAGAGAGTCTTGTGCCTGGTTGTGGCAACGTGTAAGTAACCTTGTGTTGGATCATCTGCTTCATTGTTAGGTCCAAATGGCACCCTATTCCTTATGTAGTGCACTACTTTCCACCAGAGCCCTATGGCAACCTATTCCTTATGTAGTGCACTACTTTCCACCAGAGCCCTATGGCACCCTATTCCTTATGTAGTGCACTACTTTCCACCAGAGCCCTATGGCAACCTATTCCTTATGTAGTGCACTACTTTCCACCAGAGCCCTATGGCACCCTATTCCTTATGTAGTGCACTACTTTCCACCAGAGCCCTATGGCACCCTATTCCTTATGTAGTGCACTACTTTCCACCAGAGCCCTATGGCACCCTATTCCTTATGTAGTGCACTACTTTCCACCAGAGCCCTATGGCACCCTATTCCTTATGTAGTGCACTACTTTCCACCAGAGCCCTATGGCACCCTATTCCTTATGTAGTGCACTACTTTCCACCAGTAGCTTTGGTCTACAGATGTAGGATCTTTAATTTGATCGCCCTTTTCTTGCTGATAATTTTCCTGTACTGCAGGAAATGCAAACTTTTCGTCAGTTCAAGCTTTAAAAAGGCTTCTAAAGTTTGTCATTTTTACTTTAGAATGTCAGACTTGATTTGCTCTAACAAAAAAAATGTATCAACTCCTACAAAAAAATATCCATTAATTATTATTCACGTTTCCTATTGCTGCAGGATTATTTTCCTGCTGTAGCAAACTGGCTCAAATTAAAATCCTACATCTGTATAAGGAAGGCCTGCTGATGTTGCGTACTGTAGTACAAAACATTTCAACATCCACACATAAATCCTACTAACTCCCCTCTGTGATCAAAACATGTTGAGATATCCTAAACGTGATTAAAGAAGGAATTTCTCCTATAATTTAGGTAGAGTGGTTTCTATGCTTATGTTCTGTTCCAGACACATTAACCTTGTGTTATGACATTTATGATGATTGAAAGCAAAAGTGAAACATATGACATTTGGAATATATTAATTTGAGCTTCACTTGTGATCATGGCTATATGCGCACTAATGTTATGTCTTTTTTTGTTTCCCCAACAGGGAGATGAAATCCTGGCGCAGGCTTCCAACTGCTGACACTTTTTAGGTCTCTCACGCGCTAGACGCAGGGATGTGCTGTATAAACAATAGAGTGTTTACAGTTCCTCTCTGATATAATAATCTGCATCTTTTGAACAATGACGTGTAAGATTACCAGTTGACACCCACAGTCAACGGGCAACACTGTTAAAGAACAGCTCAGAGACAGTTGGGTCTGTATCCAATATGGCACCCTAGTCCCTACAGGCTTTGGTTAAAAGTAGTGTACTATATAGGGAATAGGGTGCCATAGGGCTCTGGTCTAAAGTAGTGCACTATATAGGGAATAGGTTGCCATAGGGCTCTGGTCTAAAGTAGTGCACTATATAGGGAACAAGGTGGCGTTTGGGACGTACGTTTGGAGAAGCCAGTACGCGTCCATGTGTGTATTGACTCTGACAAGATAGCCTTCATTGTTGAGAAGCAGTGAAACCGCCCCCATTGGTCCTGTCTTCTTCCCCATTGGTTATTTTAGCTTTAATTCCCCACAGCTGGTGCAGTGGGATTTGGTTCAGCTGTCTCTAGGACAGACGTCCCAGTGGAAGCCAGGGTACCCCCCCCCCCCCCCAACCACTCCCTCCTGCTGCCCCCCACCCCCTCTTAACAGATGGCCTCCCGAGGATGACCCCCCACCCCCTCTTAACAGATGGCCTCCCGAGGATGACCCCCCCAACCACTCCCTCCTGCCCCCCCCCACCCCCTCTTAACAGATGGCCTCCCGAGGATGACCCCCCCACCCCCCTCTTAACAGATGGCCTCCCGAGGATGACCCCCCCCACCCCCCTCTTAACAGATGGCCTCCCGAGGATGACCCCCCACCCCCTCTTAACAGATGGCCTCCCGAGGATGACCCCCACCCCCTCTTAACAGATGGCCTCCGAGGATGACCCCCCACCCCCCTCTTAACAGATGGCCTCCCGAGGATGACCCCCCCACCCCCCTCTTAACAGATGGCCTCCCGAGGATGACCCCCACCCCCTCTTAACAGATGGCCTCCCGAGGATGACCCCCCCACCCTCCTCTTAACAGATGGCCTCCCGAGGATGACCCCCCACCCTCCTCTTAACAGATGGCCTCCCGAGGATGACCCCCCCCACCCCCTCTTAACAGATGGCCTCCCGAGGATGACCCCCACCCCCCCACCCCACCCTCCTCTTAACAGATGGCCTCCCGAGGATGACCCCCCAACCACTCCCTCCTGCTGCCCCCCCACCCCCCACCCCCTCTTAACAGATGGCCTCCCGAGGATGACCCCCCCTCCACCCTCCTCCTTCCCCAGTGTCTGCAAACAGAGCGTTTCATTTATTATCGGCTTTTGATTTCATGTCCATTTTTTTTACATATATTATCTTTCATAATAACAAAAAAAATCCATTTTGAAAATATGAAAGTTTGTGTGTTGTTCTGTGTTCATGGGGTTCAGAAGTAATTTTACCTTTACACAGTGGTCCGTCAGTGGTCTTTCAGTTGATAAGGGGTTCAGTTTCACCGTGTGGTTTTACTCAGATGGTCTGAGCACAGTCATCTGCACAGTTTCCTACACAACATGCATCCCAGAGCCTTTCCTTTGAATCCCCTCATAATAAGACACAACATTTGCTCTCCAGTACTTGCACAAATTGTGTGTTTTGTTTTGAATGCTACAGAAGGACATATAACCTTACCACAATGAACTAATTTATATATCCTCCCCCCTCTATCAGAAACTCTCTGAACAGATGGTCGGTAGGTACGTTCACAATGTAAACATGGTGCAGTTGAACAGCGTCAACTCAGCTGTGAGTACAATAGAGGGAGAGCATTCGCAATTATAAACTGGGTGGTTCAAGCTCTGAATGCTGATTGGCTGACAGCCGTGGTATATCAGACCGTATACCACTGGTATGACAAAACATTTTTTTTTTTTACTTGCTCTAATTACATTGGTAACCAGTTTATAATAGCAATAAGGCACCTCTGGGGTTTTTGGTATATGGCCAATATACCACGGCTAAGGGCAGTGTCAAGGCACTCCATGTTGCGTCGTGCTTAAAACATCCCTTAGCCGTGGTATATCGGCCATTTGCCACACCTCCTCTGGCCTGATTGCTTAATTAGGCAACTCCTAGTCTGTGTTCAAAGTGGCCCCCTATAACCCCAATATAGTGCACTACTTTTGACTGTAGCCCTATGGGCCATGGTCTTCAGTAGCGCACTAAGAGGCCGATTCCCGTCCCGGGTTAAGGGCGAGTATATGGAGCGTAATTCCTTTTTATTCTCTTTCTCTCTACGTGTCTAGGAAAGGCTTGTCTAGGAAAGGCTTGTCTAGGAAAGGCGTGTCTAGGAAAGGCGTGTCTAGGAAAGGCTTGTCCAGGAAAGGCTTGTCTAGGAAAGGCTTGTCTAGGAAAGGCGTGTCTAGGAAAGGTGTTTGTAGGAAAGGTGTTTGTAGGAAAGGTGTGTCTAGGAAAGGTGGTGTAGGAAAGGCTTGTCTAGGAAAGGTGTGTGTAGGAAAGGCTTGTCTAGGAAAGGTGTGTGTAGGAAAGGCTTGTCTAGGAAAGGCGTGTGTAGGAAAGGCTTGTCTAGGAAAGGTGTGTGTAGGAAAGGCTTGTCTAGGAAAGGCGTGTGTAGGAAAGGCTTGTCTAGGAAAGGCTTGTCTAGGAAAGGCGTGTGTAGGAAAGGCTTGTGTAGGAAAGGCTTGTCTAGGAAAGGTGTGTCTAGGAAAGGTGTGTGTAGGAAAGGCTTGTCTAGGAAAGGCGTGTGTAGGAAAGGCTTGTGTAGGAAAGGCTTGTCTAGGAAAGGCTTGTCTAGGAAAGGCGTGTGTAGGAAAGGCTTGTGTAGGAAAGGCTTGTCTAGGAAAGGCTTGTCTAGGAAAGGCTTGTCTAGGAAAGGCGTGTGTAGGAAAGGTGTTTGTAGGAAAGGCTTGTCTAGGAAAGGCTTGTCTAGGAAAGGTGTGTGTAGGAAAGGCGTGTGTAGGAAAGGCGTGTGTAGGAAAGGCGTGCATAGGAAAGGTATCAATATCTAAATCGGAATCGGGCCCTAAGTAGGGTAAAGTTGGATGTAATGAGACACAGCCCTATTGTTCTGAAACAGGTACTAGTGGTTACTTCTCCATGGGGGCAATCATCGAAGTATAATCTGAGAGTGTACCCATGAGGTTACCGGTCATATTACCAGGGTTGGAGCTTCCAAGCCTGTTCTATTCATTCTATTTCTATGCTCCTATAGTTGTGAAAGAGGTACTAGAATAGCGACTACTTCCCTCAGCTAGTTTCCCTTTTCCACATCACCGACCCATGACACATAACGACCCATGAAACATAACGACCCATGACACATACCGGTATACCACTTAATAAAGGACTGGGAAAACACGGGGGCGATTTGTCAACGCTACAATACTGTCTTACTCTGAGGGCTGTATGACAGAACAATAGCATGGCAGAAAACACTCTCGGCTATGGAAGTGAATTTTAGGCTTTCTTTTTTTTTTTTTTCATTGAGCATCTGTGACGATTTCAACGTTTTACGAGTCCAGAATATCATCTCTGTTATGTAGATCAAATCAAAGTTTATTGGTCGCGTAACACAGATTTGCAAGTGTTATAGCAGGTGCAGCGAAATGCTTATGTTACCAGCTAGATGGGCTTTTCCTCTTTGGCTATACTGTATATGCCTCGTGCTTATTGACCAGTGTTACTCACTTCTTATTTTTTTTTTTGTAAGTGGGGGCCACTTTGGGTTGAGACGATCATTCAGTGGGCCTCACAGAGCTTTCATTTGTAGTACTTTTCCTTCCAATAGTATCAATGATCAATTTGAGAGCAACGTCAGAGCAACAGAGCACATGCAATTGATTTGATGTACAGCACATCACAGATATATACGTACACAAATCAAATCAGGCAACATCGCATGTATAAGATCCATTTTAAGGGTTACCTCATGATGAGCGAAATATCATTCATTGTAAATGTATAGTCTGTTTCTATGTTTTTGTTTCACAATGTTCATTGTTGTGCTCCTGAGTGGCACAGCGGTCTAAGGCATTGCAGGTGCTAGAGGTATCACTACAGACCCTGGTTCAATCCCGTGCTGTATCACAACCAGCCTTGATCGGGAGTTGGCCCAGCGTCATCCGGCTTAGGGGAAGGTTTGGTCGGGGTAGACAATCATTTTAAATAAGAATTTGTTCTTTAATTGACTCAACTGGTTAAATAAAAAACATCAAAAATGTTTTGAAAATGTTTCTTCGCGTGATGATGTCACTTTTTGCGCACACTGCTCCAGAAACAGGTAACACCTGATCTTAGTTCACCTGGCACGTGATGATGTCACAATGTGTCATGTGCCCGCAGGTCCACTCTCTCACTCTCTATTCCAGCACGGTCAGGACAGAGAGCTGTGATGACTGGGGGTCAGAGATGACACTATCTCACTCTCTATTCCAGCACAGTCAGGACAGAGGGCTGTGATGACTGGGGGTCAGAGATGACACTATCTCACTCTCTATTCCAGCACGGTCAGGACAGAGGGCTGGGATGACTGGGGGGGTCAGAGATGACACTATCTCACTCTCTATTCCAGCACGGCCAGGACAGAGAGCTGTGATGACTGGGGGTCAGAGAAGACACTATCTCACTCTCTATTCCAGCACGGTCAGGACAGAGGGCTGTGATGACTGGGGTCAGAGAAGACACTATCTCACTCTCTATTCCAGCACGGTCAGGACAGAGGGCTGTGATGACTGGGGTCAGAGAAGACACTATCTCACTCTCTATTCCAGCACGGTCAGGACAGAGGGCTGTGATGACTGGGGGGGTCAGAGATGACACTATCTCACTCTCTATTCCAGCACGGTCAGGACAGAGGGCTGTGATGACTGGGGGGGTCAGAGATGACACTATCTCACTCTCTATTCCAGCACGGTCAGGACAGAGGGCTGTGATGACTGGGGGGGGGTCAGAGATGACACTATCTCACTCTCTATTTCAGCACGGTCAGGACAGAGGGCTGTGATGACTGGGGGGGGGGGGGGGTCAGAGATGACACTATCTCACTCTCTATTCCAGCACGGTCAGGACAGAGGGCTGTGATGACTGGGGGTCAGAGAAGACACTATCTCACTCTCTGTTCCCTCACGGTCAGGACAGAGGGCTGTGATGACTGGGGTCAGAGGTGACACTATCTCACTCTCTATTCCAGCACGGTCAGGACAGAGAGCTGTGATGACTGGGGGTCAGAGGTAACACTGGCACATGAAAAGGTGTTTTCAATGAAGTTGAAAACGCCGTGATATCCTTGAATCTTGACTCAAACTCCAACTTGAACTCTTCCATCACACGCACAAATGCACCCTAGCTGAAATGTTGCAGTACGTCTGAGTGTTGGGAAATTAACAAACTGTCTGTCAGGTATGAACATTGTGGCGATTTTATTTAAAGCATTGTAATAGAAATTGTATCATTGTTTTTTGTATCACTGCGAGCTGCAAATTAAGGGCTCGCGGGCCGCGCGATGAGTACCACCGACATACACTGTAGGGACCTACACGCTTAAATACACAGACAAAACACGCTTAAATACACAGACAAACACGCTTAAATACACAGACAAAACACGCTTAAATACACAGACAAAACACGCTTAAATACACAGACAAAACACGCTTAAATACACAGACAAACACGCTTAAATACACAGACAAAACACGCTTAAATACACAGACAAAACACGCTTAAATACACAGACAAAACACGCTTAAATACACAGACAAAACACGCTTAAATACACAGACAAAACACGCTTAAATACACAGACAAAACACGCTTAAATACACAGACAAACACGCTTAAATACACAGACAAAACACGCTTAAATACACAGACAAAACACGCTTAAATACACAGACAAAACACGCTTAAATACACAGACAAAACACGCTTAAATACACAGACAAACACGCTTAAATACACAGACAAAACACGCTTAAATACACAGACAAAACACGCTTAAATACACAGACAAACACGCTTAAATACACAGACAAAACACGCTTAAATACACAGACAAAACACGCTTAAATACACAGACAAACACGCTTAAATACACAGACAAACACGCTTAAATACACAGACAAAACACGCTTAAATACACAGACAAAACACGCTTAAATACACAGACAAACACGCTTAAATACACAGACAAACACGCTTAAATACACAGACAAAACACGCTTAAATACACAGACAAACACGCTTAAATACACAGACAAAACACGCTTAAGCCGTCACACAATTAACACAGCCTTTATACTGGCACTGTGACAGGCTGTTGCAGTTATATTGAGGACAAACGAGCTGAAAGACAGAGGTCAGTGTACTTTTAGACATATGCTGATATTGGTGAACGAGAGAACCGACAAATAGGCCAAATGCCCTGAAAAAGGCATTACTCAACATTGGCTTACTGTGGTGGTAGGATTACTTTCTTGCCATTCTGGTTTGGAGGTGAGCGGGCTGTGTGGCAGGTTATGCCTCAGCTAATCTCATCTCAAATCTCAAACGTCCAGAGAAAACTACCCTGATTGATTTGATATTGACAAATGTTCCACATAAAGATTCTGAGATTGGTGTTAATTTTTTTTTTTTAAAGACGATTTAAGTAACCATTGTGCTGTTGTTGCTGTTATAAATACTAAGGTTCCTAAGACAAACCCACGCTTTATTCATAAGAGAAATGTTACAAGTTGTAATGAGCAGGCTTTCATGATTTGTTTAATTTTGACTGGAGCAGATTGAGCTTATTCCTGATGTGGAAACTGCCTGGAAATTCTTTCATTACTTTTTTTCCAAATAGTAAACAAACATGCCCCATTCCACAGGTTCAGAGTTAAAGGGAGGGATAATGCATGGTTTTCTCCAAATAGTAAACAAACATGCCCCATTCCACAGGTTCAGAGTTAAAGGGAGGCATAATGTATGGTTTTCTCCAAATAGTAAACGAACATGCCCCATTCCACAGGTTCAGAGTTAAAGGTTGGGATAATGCATGGTTTTCTCCAAATAGTAAACAAACATGCCCCATTCCACAGGTTCAGAGTTAAAGGGAGGCATAATGCATGGTTTTCTCCAAATAGTAAACAAACATGCCCCATTCCACAGGTTCAGAGTTAAAGGGAGGCATAATGCATGGTTTTCTCCAAATAGTAAACAAACATGCCCCATTCCACAGGTTCAGAGTTAAAGGGAGGCATAATGCATGGTTTTCTCCAAATAGTAAACAAACATGCCCCATTCCACAGGCTCAGAGTTAAAGGGAGGGATAATGCATGGTTTTCTTCTGAGCTGTCTTGTATTATTCACAAACATAATCTAGCCTGGGCTAAGGCAAGGTCATCATGTTCTGATGCTGATTGGCTGGTTTTTAGGCTGCTACTAAACAAGTGTTCTATTCTTCTCAGGAAGGCCAAGTCTGAATATTTTATGTCTGTTACCACTGATAACCTGAATGACTCTAGACAGTTTTGGAAGGCTATTAAGTCTATGTCTGGTAACAGTAATGTTAATGAATTACCGTCATGTGTTTTGAAGGACTCTGTTGCTGTATATGATAAAACTGAAATGCTGAATTGTTTCAAGGAGCACTTTGTATCATCTGGTAGGCTGTTTGATTCAGTGTCCTCTGTCTCTGTACAACCCCGTGTGGATGAACCAGTGAGAGCTGGTCAAACTTTTAGCTTTTTGCCATTCTCAGTGCAGGTGGTACATAAAAGCCCTGAAATCCTTAGATCAGAGAAAGCCTGCAGGTCCTGATCTTTTGGATCCCTGCTTTTTAAATCTGGCAGCTGATTTCATAGCTGAACCACTTTTACATCTCTGTTCAATCTAACCCTGGAATGTAATGGAATTCCAAAGATCTGGAAATCAGCATTTGTCCTACCACTTTTAAAAGGGGGAGATCCAACTCTTTTAAATAATTACAGGCCAATCTCAAAGCTGTCACCCCTGGTGAAAATACTTGAATCCATTGTTAAGTGAACAGCTAAAATAGTTGATATATTTGATCAATGTACCAATCGGGCTTCAGGAAGAAGTATAGCACAATTACAGCAGCCATGAAGGTTTTAAATGATATCACTGAAGCCATTGATAAAAAAACACCACTGTGTCTCACTTTTTATTGATCTCTCTAAGGCTTTTGATACAGTTGATCATGCTATACTAAGGCAGAGATTGTCGAGTGTAGGTATTTCAGAGCATGCAGTTGCATGGTTTGCTAACTATCTGTCTGATAGAGCTCAGTGCACTCAATTTAATGGGCTCATGTCTGTTAAATTGTCTGTCTGTAATGGTGTGCCCCAGGGCTCTGTACTTGGTCCCCTCTTATTCACTACTTATATAAATAATTTAGACAAAAATTTGCAAAATGCGCAACTTCACTTTTATGCTGATGATACTGTTATTTATTGTTGTGCCTCGTCTCTCACAAAAGCTTTCCAGAACTTGCAAACAGCTTTTTATACTGTTCAACAATTGAAGCTTATCCTCAATACCGACAAAACTAAACTAATGGTGTTTTCTAAAGCAATAAATAGATCTCTGAACCTTTCACCTATTACTACCTGTCAAGGCAATGAGATTGAGACTGTGACCTCATATAAATATCTTGGAATTTTAATTGATGACAGCCTCTCTTTTAAATTGCATATTCAACAACTTACTAAAAGATTTAAGCTGAAATTGGGATTTCATTTTAGGAATAAGGCCTGTTTTTTTAAAGCCAGAAGGAGGCTAGTATCAGCTACAGTTATGCCTTTTACTAGACTATGGAGATATTTTATATATGAACGCTTCCACTGTAAAGGTGTGAGTGACTGGTTGCCGGGAAGTCAGGCGCAGGAGAGCAGAGATGGGTGATACCAGGAGAACTTTAATATACACCCTGGCCCAAAGGCACAGGCGAGGCAACACAAAGCACAACCACGGTAACATGAACCAGATTAAACTAAACAAACAAAACCTAGGTTAGAAACAAACCTAGCGCAATTACACACACACACATGGGGGAAACAGAGGGTAATATACATTTAGTCTGATGAGGGAATGTGAACCAGGTGTGCGGGAAAACAAGACAAAACAAATGGAAAATGAAAGGTGGAGCGGCGATGGCTAGAAGACCGGTGGTGTCGATCGCCGTACGCCGCCCGAACAAGGAGAGGGACTGACTTCGGCGGAAGTCGTGACATCCGCTCAGTGTTTGAGATCAATTGACACCCTTTACCATGGAGCATTGAGATGTATTTTAAACTGCAAAACCCTCACGCACCATTGCACTTTGTATACCATGGTTGGCCGTCCTTCTCTAGTCACTCGTAGGCTCAGTCACTGGTATACTTTAATTTACAAAGCCATTTTGGGCTTACTACCATTTTATTTGGGCATTTTTATTGTTCAGGAATGTGGTGGGTCATCTCTTCGTTCGCTGGACTTTATCCTGCTAACTGTTCCAAATGTCCGAACTGAATTTGGTAAAAGGGCTTTTATGTCCTCTGCGCTATCGGCTTGGAACACCTTACAAAATACTTTTCAACTGGAAGAACTTGTCCCGATTGGTGTTTTTGAGGCTGATTTCCTGACCTGTCAATGTTTTTAATTAGCTGTTTTATGATTTTGTTATACTCTTGTGAATTCAGTTTTTTTTTACTAGATTACCTATAGTTGTTGATGTTGTCTGTCTGTAATTGTGTAATGACTTGGTGCTGCCTATCTTCACCAAGACACTCTTGAAAAAGAGATTTCAAATCTCAATCAGCTCTTCCCGGTTAAATAACGGTTAAATAAATAAAAAATAAAAAATAAATCCACTCGCTCTGAGCCTGGGGACGAGGTCATGTCTCACCTGGTTCATGTCTCACCTTGTTCATGTCTCACCTGGTTCATGTGTCACCTTGTTCATGTCTCACCTGGTTCATGTGTCACCTTGTTCATGTCTCACCTGGTTCATGTGTCACCTGGTTCATGTGTCACCTGGTTCATGTCTCACCTGGTTCATGTCTCACCTGGTTCTATCACCATAGCTATGGCTGGGCAGGAATAACATAACAGATTCATCAAAGGATATCAATAATGCTTCAATGACATGGCAGTGGTAGGTTATAAATCACCAGATAGATACCATGACTAGACTGGTAGGTTATAGCTCACCAGATAGATTCCATGACTAGACTGGTAGGTTGTAGCTCACCAGATAGATACCATGACTAGACTGGTAGGTTATAGCTCACCAGAAAGATACCATGACTAGACCGGTAGGTTGTAGCTCACCAGATAGATACCATGACTAGACTGGTAGGTTATAAATCACCAGATAGATACCATGACTAGACTGGTAGGTTATAGTTCACCAGATAGATACTATGACTAGACTGGTAGGTTATAGTTCATCAGATATATACCATGACTAGACCGGTAGGTTGTAGCTCACCAGATAGATACCATGACTAGACTGGTAGGTTATAGCTCACCAGAAAGATACCATGACTAGACTGGTAGGTTATAGCTCACCAGATAGATACCATGACTAGACTGGTAGGTTATAGTTCATCAGATATATACCATGACTAGACCGGTAGGTTGTAGCTCACCAGATAGATACCATGACTAGACTGGTAGGTTATAGCTCACCAGAAAGATACCATGACTAGACTGGTAGGTTATAGCTCACCAGATAGATACCATGACTAGACTGGTAGGTTATAGATACCATGACTAGACTGGTAGGTTATAGATACCATGACTAGACTGGTAGGTTATAGCTCACCAGATAGATACCATGACTAGACTGGTAGGTTATAGCTCACCAGATAGATACCATGACTAGACTGGTAGGTTATAATTCACCAGATAGATACCATGACTAGACTGGTAGGTTATAATTCACCAGATAGATACCATGACTAGACTGGTAGGTTATAATTCACCAGATAGATACCATGACTAGACTGGTAGGTTATAATTCACCAGATAGATACCATGACCAGACTGGTAGGTTATAGCTCACCAGATAGATACCATGACTAGACTGGTAGGTTATAATTCACCAGATAGATACCATGACTAGACTGGTAGGTTATAGCTCACCAGATAGATACCATGACTAGATTGGTAGGTTATAATTCACCAGATAGATACCATGACTAGACTGGTAGGTTATAGTTCATCAGATAGATACCATGACTAGACTGGTAGGTTATAGTTCATCAGATAGATACCATGACAAGACCGGTAGGTTGTAGCTCACCAGATAGATACCATGACTAGACTGGTAGGTTATAATTCACCAGATAGATACCATGACTAGACATATTCAATCAATCCCTATACCAGTCTGCTGTTCCCACATGCTTCAAGAGGGCCACCATTGTTCCTGTTCCCAAGAAAGCTAAGGTAACTGAGCTAAACGACTACCGCCCCGTAGCACTCACTTCCGTCATCATGAAGTGCTTTTAGAGACCAGTCATGACCATATCACCTCCACCCTACCTGACACCCTAGACCCACTCCAATTTGCTTACCGCCCAAATAGGTCCACAGACGATGCAATCTCCAACCACACTGCACACTGCCCTAACTCCACCTGGACAAGAGAACAATACTTCCTATGTGAGAATGTTGTTCATCGACTACAGCTCGGCATTCAATACCATGTACCTCCAAGCTCGCCATCAAGCTCGAGACCCTGGGCCTCGACCCCGCCCTGTGCAACTGGGTACTGGACTTCCTGACGGGCCGCCCACAGGTGGTGAGGTAGGCAACAACATCCTCCCTGCTGATCCTCAACACGGGGGGCCCCACAAGTGGTGCTTCTGGAGCCCTCTCACTGTACTCCCTGTTCACCGACTGCGTGACATGCACGCTCCAACTCAATCATCAAGTTTGCGGACGACACAACAGTGGTAGGCTTGATTACCAACAACGACGAGACGGCCTACAGGGAGGAGGTGAGGGGCCTCGGAGTGTGGTGTCAGGAAAATAACTCACACTCAACGTCAACAACAAGGAGATGACAGGGACTTCAGAAACAGCAGAGGGAACACCCCCTATCCACATCGATGGATCAGTAGTGGAGAGGAGTAGCAAGTTTTAAGTTCCTCGGCATACACATCACAGGTAGGCTGATTGGTCCTCACACTGGCGTCGATGAAGAAGCAGCAGCGCATCTTCAACCTCAGAGGCTGAAGAAATTCGGCAGTCCACCAAAAGCACTCTGGCTTCTACAGATGCACAATCGAGAGCATCCTGGCGGGCTGTATCACCGCCTGGTACGGCAACTGCTCCGCCTCAACCGTAAGGCTCTCCAGAGGGTAGTGAGGTCTGCACAACGCATCACCGGGGCAAACTACCTGCCCTCCAGGACACCTACACCACCCGATGTTACAGGAAGGCCATAAAGATCATCAAGGACATCAACCACCCAAACCACTGCCTGTTCACCCCGCTATCATCCAGAAGGCGAGGTCAGTACAGGTGCATCAAAGCTGGGACCGAGAGACTGAAAAACAGCTTCTATCTCAAGGCCATCAGACTGTTAAACAGCAATCACTAACATTGAGTGGCTGCTGCCAACACACTGTCATTGACACTGACCCAACTCCAGCCACTTTAATAATGGGAATTGATGGGAAATTATGTAAATATATCACTAGCCACTTTAAACAATGCTACCTTATATAATGTTACTTACCCTACACTATTCATCTCATATGCATATGTATATACTGTACTCTAGATCATCGACTGCATTCTTATGTCACTAGCCACTTTAACTATGCCACTTTGTTTACTTTGTCTACATACTCATCTCATATGTATATACTGTACTCGATACCATCTACTGTATGCTGCTCTGTACCATCACTCATTCATATATCCTTATGTACATATTCCTTATCCCCTTACACTGTGTATAAGACAGTAGTTTTGGAATTGTTAGTTAGATTACTTGTTGGTTATCACTGCATTGTCGGAACTAGAAGCACAAGCATTTCGCTACACTCGCATTAACATCTGCTAACCATGTGTATGTGACAAATAAAATTTGATTTGATTTGATTTGATTTGATTTGGGGTAGGTTATAGTTCATCAGATAGATACCATGACTAGACTGGTAGGTTATAGTTCATCAGATAGATACCATGACTAGACTGGTAGGTTATAGCTCACCAGATAGATACCATGACTAGACTGGTAGGTTATAGCTCACCAGATAGATACCATGACTAGACTGGTAGGTTATAGATACCATGACTAGACTGGTAGGTTATAATTCACCAGATAGATACCATGACTAGACTGGTAGGTTATAATTCACCAGATAGATACCATGACTAGACTGGTAGGTTATAGATACCATGACTAGACTGGTAGGTTATAATTCACCAGATAGATACCATGACTAGACTGGTAGGTTATAGATACCATGACTAGACTGGTAGGTTATAGCTCACCAGATAGATACCATGACTAGACTGGTAGGTTATAGCTCACCAGATAGATACCATGAGTAGACTGGTAGGTTATAGATACCATGACTAGACTGGTAGGTTAAAGTTCATCAGATAGATACCATGACTAGACTGGTAGGTTATAGTTCACCAGATAGATACCATGACTAGACTGGTAGGTTATAGATACCATGACTAGACTGGTAGGTTATAGATACCATGACTAGACTGGTAGGCTATAGCTCACCAGATAGATACCATGACTAGACTGGTAGGTTATATATACCATGACTAGACTGGTAGGTTATAGTTCACCAGATAGATACCATGACTAGACTGGTAGGTTATATATACCATGACTAGACTGGTAGGTTATAATTCACCAGATAGATACCATGACTAGACTGGTAGGTTATAGCTCACCAGATAGATACCATGACTAGACTGGTAGGTTATATATATACCATGACTAGACTGGTAGGTTAAAGTTCACCAGGAACATGCATCATAATAGCATGCATAGTCTGCATGACCAGTCAAGAATTAGCCTTCAGGACCTTCAATAGATCAATCATGTGGGATGTTGTCTCACCTGATTCTGGAGAAAATGTATCAAAAACGTATCAAAAACGTAAAACAAAAAGAAAAATAAATAAATAAATATATCAGAAGGCAAAATGCAAAGCATCATCAAAGCCAGGACGAGGCTGGGACGAACCAATAGGCACATATCTTCATGAGGATCATCAGGAATTGTTATCCTCTTGGAACCTATTGAGGCTCAAACTGTAATGTCACCCGGGTCAGGGGGCTTTTACTCACTGTCTAATTCAATAACAAAGGTCAGTGGGGGGGGAGTGACTGGAATCTGTTATGTTTATAATTAATGGATTTTTTGTTTTGTTTATCATAATTGCGTTGGAAGTAAGCCGAACTGATCTGTAACATCAAACTGCCACCATCTGTCTATGAGACATCAATAATCTCTGTATGCTGACAGTGACCTCTTCAAAGACAATGTAGTAATTGAGGAGGGGGTGGGAAAAGTGGATTAGCCCTAACCCTAACCCTAACCCAATGTAGTAATTGAGGAGGGGGTGGGAAAAGTGGACCCAAAGCGTGGGCATGCACTGCACCATGTACCAAAGGTTTCTTTCAGAAAGTAGCTTGTGAGTATACTAGGACGGGTCATTCAGGGTTCAAAGGCCAATCAGTGAGGAAAGGGGGGTCAGGTCAAAGGTCGTCCGTGAGATCAGATCTTTAAGAGCATGTTTCCATGCAGGCTCATTTGATAAGAGGTTGAAACTATCTCGTACCACGAACCTCGAGGGGACAAAATTCAGTCCCATTCAAAATATTATTTTCCTTAACCCTTAACCCTAACCCGAAAACCTAACCTTAACCCTAGCTCATAACCCTAACCCTAGAACCAACAATAGCTCCTAGCCCTAAACCTAAACCTAACCCTAGCTCCTAAACCTTATCCTAAACCCTAACACTAATTCTAACTTTAACCCTAAACCCCCAATAAATAGAATTTGACCTTGTGGGGACCAACAAAATGTCCCCAGCTGTTTGTTTACTACTCTTGTGGGGAAATCTAGTCTAGTCCCCAGAAGTATAGTTAACACACACACACACACACACACACACACACACACACACACACACACACACACACACACACACACACACACACACACACACACACACACACACACTTATGCTATTTTATTATTCTTTCGGTCTGAGATACGAAGCTCTGTAGACGGAAACCCTTTAGCAGAAGCAAAGCAATAGAGCACATGGTATCTTCCCCTATAGAACACATGGTCTCTTCCCCTATAGAACACATGGTCTCTTCCCCTATAAAACACATGGTCTCTTCCCCTATAAAACACATGGTCTCTTCCCCTATAGAACGCATGGTCTCTTCCCCTATAGAACGCATGGGCTCTTCCCCTATAGAACGCATGGTCTCTTCTCCTATAGAACATATGGGCTCTTCCCCTATAGAACACATGGTCTCTTCCCCTATAGAACACATGGTCTCTTCTCCTATAGAACACATGGTCTCTTCCCCTATAGAGCACATGGTCTCTTCCCCTATAGAACACATGGTCTCTTCCCTATAGAACACATGGTCTCTTCCCTATAGAACACATGGTCTCTTCCCCTATAAAAACACATGGTCTCCTCTCTATAGAACACATGGTCTCTTCTCCTATAGAACATATGGGCTCTTCCCCATAGAACACATGGTCTCTTCCCTATAGAACACATGGTCTCTTCCCCTATAGAACACATGGTCTCTTCCCCTATAGAACACATGGTCTCTTCCCTATAGAACACATGGTCTCTTCCCCTATAGAACACATGGTCTCTTCCCTATAGAACACATGGTCTCTTCCCCTATAAAAACGCATGGTCTCTTCCCTATAGAACACATGGTCTCTTCCCTATAGAACACATGGTCTCTTCCCCTATAGAACACATGGTCTCTTCTCCTATAGAACACATGGTCTCTTCCCTATAGAACACATGGTCTCTTCCCCTATAGAGCACATGGTCTCTTCCCTATAGAACACATGGTCTCCTTCTCCTATAGAACACATGGTCTCTCCCCTATAGAACACCACGGTCTCTTCCCCTATAGAACACATGGTCTCTTCCCCATAGAACACATGGTCTCTTCCCTATAGAACACATGGTCTCTTCCCCTATAGAACACATGGCAAGCAGCATCCCATATCACACTTTGCTCCTCCTAGTATTCACAACAGCCAATCATACTATTAGAATAATAGAGACATTATGGTAGATCAGAGGCATGGTGGTTCCCATCATAACAACGATAACTTACGTAAATGTGTGCAACTGAGAAAAGGGTGGAAACACACCTGTTTCGTTATACCTGTCTAACTAGATCACCCTGCAATAATCAAATGACCAAGGGCTTGTCACAACATGTACCGGGAAATAGTCTCGTTTCAGAATCACATTTCCTTCCCCAAGCAATCCTAATACCTCATAATATGTAATTGCAACAATGGATTCAAGTGGTAGACCTATAAAATAACAGAGTCAGTAGTAGTGGTAGTATCATGTCTATATATTAACAGAGTCAGTAGTAGTATCATGTCTATATAATAACAGTCAGTAGTAGTCGTAGTATCATGTCTATATAATAACATAGTCAGTAGTAGTATCATGTCTATATAATAGAGTCAGTAGTAGTATCATGTCTATATAATAGAGTCAGTAGTAGTATCATGTCTATATAATAGTCAGTAGTAGTATCATGTCTATATAACAGAGTCAGTAGTAGTATCATGTCTATATAATAGAGTCAGTAGTAGTATCATGTCTATATAATAGAGTCAGTAGTAGTATCATGTCTATATAATAACAGAGTCAGAGTCATAACTATTTGTAGTAGTTGTATCGTACCTATATAATATCAGAAGTATTTGTAGTCGTGGTATCGTACCTATATAACATCATAACTATTTGTAGTCGTGGTATCGTACCTATATAACATCATAACTATTTGTAGTCGTGGTATCGTACCTATATAACATCACAAGTATTTGTAGTCGTGGTATCGTACCTATATAACATCACAAGTATTTGTAGTCGTGGTATCGTACCTATATAACATCACAAGTATTTGTAGTCGTGGTATCGTACCATACTTTGACACGATATTAGCTGTATTGTGAGGGTATGTGACTTGTTAACATGCCTGTTAAGCTTCAGACGGTGGTTTACTGTATGTAGCTACTGTAGCCGTCTTTTCTTGGTTGGGGGTGAGTCATCTATTATCTGTCATGTATGGAACCAGGAAACATCTCTGGTCGCCTTCCTGTACAAACCAGGAAACATCTCTAGTCGCCTTCCTGTACAAACCAGGAAACATCTCTAGTCGCCTTCCTGTACAAACCAGGAAACATCTCTGCGTCGCGGTCGCCTTCCTGTACAAACCAGGAAACATCTCTGCGTCGCGGTCGCCTTCCTGTACAAACCAGGAAACATCTCTGCGTCGCGGTCGCCTTCCTGTACAAACCAGGAAACATCTCTGTGTCGCGGTCGCCTTCCTGTACAAACCAGGAAACATCTCTAGTCGCCTTCCTGTACAAACCAGGAAACATCTCTGCGTCGCAATCGCCTTCCTGTACAAACCAGGAAACATCTCCTAGTCGCCTTCCTGTACAAACCAGGAAACATCTCTGAGTCGCCTTCCTGTACAAACCAGGAAACATCTCTGGTCGCCTTCCTGTACAAACCAGGAAACATCTCTGAGCGCTCGCCTTCCTGTACAAACCAGGAAACATCTCTGAGTCGCCTTCCTGTACAAACCAGGAAACATCTCTGGTCGCCTTCCTGTACAAACCAGGAAACATCTCTGAGGTCGCCTTCCTGTA
>NW_027038518.1:0-12500 GCF_034236695.1 Oncorhynchus nerka
TTTTATAAAACCTTTATTTTACTCAAGTGTTAACATAAAAAATGACACACTGCCTTTCCGAAATGAAACAACAAATGTAAATTCCTAAATAAAAATAAATATTACATTCAACTTATTTCATGACAAAAATATTTCCCCTCCTCTACAAAACAAAGAAAGCGCACTCTTTTAAACATGCCCACTTCTCCTCAAATAATAGGAGATCTTTTACAGCTGAAAAAACTCAAAATCTACTTTTATTCTTGCTTTCACTAATCCCTTTTAAAACACATCTTACATCCTTCCCAGTTATAAAGTTTCTTATCTTATGTTTTCTACTCAGAAAAATTGACATCTTAGCTTGTCCCAAAATAAAATTTAACATTTGACATTTTCTTTTCTGTTGTTTACTATATTGAAACCCCAAAATAAAACAGTGTTATTGAAAAATTCCCCTACAGCTTTAAAACAAAGATTCCATTTGCCAGGAGGTTTTATCCTCTCACACACCATAAAACAGTGAAAAATGGTTTCTCTTATATTACAAAAGGACATCCATCTCTAACATCTGAATTAATAACAGATAAAGCATTAACTGCAATGATGCCATGTAAAACCCTCCATTGCATATCACCAGTACCCTTTTTTTTGTAGCGGTGGTTGTACAGTGCCCTCCATGCTGGCTTTTACCTTGTCATCAATGCTCAATTTTTACCCTCCATGGAGTGTCTTTTCTATTTTTCCATTTATCTTTATTCAACACGTTTGACACACCCCCTAATACAAGTCCTTTCCCATTCACCTCATCCAAACCCACCTCCTCCAACCCTCTCAAATCCAGCAATACGCCTTTCTTTCTGACTCTGGGATATTTGGTGTAATCCTAGTCTTGGAAATGAGACGTCTTCATCTTGTACCTTCTTCTTGTGACTACTACATACCCCATTCTTCCGCTGACAGAGCCTTCCTACAGCTCCCCAGCATTTGTCCCGACAATCCTTTCCGACCTCATCCCCAAATGTTCTGCCACCCGTCTTCCATCCATTAAGGCGGGCCCAGCCATGGCCATTAACTGTCTTAAGGTGATGATTTTCCCTTCACCAGAATCTTGAGAAATGTGGAACAGCTGCAGTTGTACAATCCAGTCTTGCCCCCATACACCAGAGGTTCCTCCAACAGCCAATGCACTGAGCTCCGCTGAAGTTCGTCTGGACACACTCTCATTATGCTCCACTCTGAGAAGTCCTCTGTAAAACGGAGGTAATTCCCTCCCTAGAAATCTGGCTACTATCAACCAGAAATAAAGCCTTCTTTAAGCCTAATCCTCCAACCCGTTTGTAATATAAGACCTGCCACCCTCTCCACACCACATTTTCCGGTCCATAAAGCAACCTTTGAATAAACTGAAACCGGAAAGCAGCAGCCCTACTAGCAAGATGTACAAGACCTTGTCCCCTCTTCTTTTGACAAATACAAAACACTTTGTGGAACCCAGTGATATTTATCCCAAAAGAAATCCACAATAATTGCCTGTATCTTAGCCAGAAGGCCAGATGGTGGTTCTAAAACTGACAACCGATGCCACAGTGCAGAGGCAATCACATTGTTAACTATAATAGTGCGCCCCCTATATGACATACGAGATAATAACCAACGCCATCTCCTCATCCTCACTTCCACCATTTCAACCACCCCACTCCAATTTTTTTCCATAGTCCCCTCATCTCCTAGGTACACTCCAAGATACTTAAAACCTCCCTTACACCATTCTAGCCCCCCTGGCAAAGCCATGATCCCTCCAGACCATTCTCCAATCTGTAACGCACAACTCTTTTCCCAATTTACCTTTGCAGAGGATATTCCCCTAAAACGATCAACCATTAGAATCAAGCTATCCACCTCCGCTTGATTTTTCACTAGCACAACTACATCATCAGCATAGGCTGAGAGACGAATAGGAGGAATATCCTCTGAAAGGCACACCCCTGCAATGCGACTTCTAATGCTATTTAGTAGTGGCTCTATAGCAATGGCATATAACATCCCTGACATAGAACATCCCTGCCTAATACCTCTACACACTTTAAAAGGAGCACTCAAAACCGTTAACTTTCAATACACTTTCAATGTCACCATATATCACCTTTATCATGGCAATAAAACCAGAGCTGAACCCAAAACGCCTCAAACGTGTGCCATAAATGTTGATGTTCAACTCGGTCAAATGCCTTTTCTGATCAATTGAAATTAGACCAGCATCAACCCAATAGCCCTAGAGCGTCCAAAAAATCACGAATCAGAGAAATGTTATCCCCTATCTGCCTGCCAGAACACAGTAGGACTGATCCGTATGTATGATTTGCCCCATCACCTCCTCAGCCTGTTGGACAAAGCTTTTGACAATATCTTATAATCAGTGCACAATAAAGCCACCGGCCTCCAGTTCTTCACCTCCCTCGGATCACCCTTTTTGGGCAGTAGGGTGAGGACAGCCCTTCTGCAGATTATTGGTAGTAACCCTCCGGTTAAACTATCATTAGCTACTTCTAACCAATCCTCCCAACATAGCCCAAAAGACTTAAAAGTCAACGGAAGCCCATCAATGCCTGGTGCCCTTCCATTTTCCATGCCTTTTAATGCAGAGTATAAATCCTGCAAAGACAATGGTTGCTCAAGCTCAACCTGAGCTTCTGCAGCCACCTTTAGGGAGCCATCAAAGAACTGCTGTGTCACTGTTTTGTCCTCTTTGTACTCACACTTGTAGAGCTCAGCATAGAACTCTACTGCCCTCTTTCTAATTTCACTAGGGCTAGTGAGCTCTTGTCCAACAGCTGATTTGAGACAATTAATAATTTTCTTTGTCCATTCTTTTCTCTAAACCAAAGAAAAATTTGGATGAGGCATCCATTTCAGATATTCCCTGAAACTTACTTCTCACCAGTGCCCCCTGTGCTCTGATACCCAGCAGGTCTGCCAATGCAGCTTTTCTCCTCTTGAGGGCCTGGTATGGCCTCGATCTCCTGTGGTCTCAGCCAACGTCATGAGTTCCACTATTTCAATCTCTAGGGCTTTCATTGATCTGGTGATATCTTTGGTGACATTCCTCGTGTATTGATTACAAAATTGTTGAATCTGGATTTTCCCTATATCCCACCACTGTTGAATGGATACAAAACTGGCCTTTGAGACCTCCACCTCTCCCCAAAAAACTGAAACAGTTCCTGAAGTGAGCATCACTCAATAAAGTTATATTAAAATGCCAGTATGCGCTTTTGGGTTTTACATCGTTAATGAACACCACCTCTGTTATTAAACAATGATCAGAAAACCCCACTGGGGTTATCACACTTGATTTACAGACCTGAGATTGATGCTCAAAAACATAAAACCTATCTAACCTGGCCATAGAGATGATGTTCTCTCTCACATGCGCCCAGGTGTACTGCCTTGTTCCTCCATGTTGACTCCGCCAAATATCACACAATTCATGTGTTACAATGGCGTTTTAAAAACATCCTTGAGGCTATATGAGGTTCTTGGTGATTTCTATCTAAATCACTAACTGTGCAGTTAAAATCCCCAGCAATAAACAAATCATCTTCTTTGTTACATTTCTCAATGGTATTTGATAGTGTCTCTAAAAAACATACCCTCTCAACTGTCACCACTGGGGCATATACATTTATCAGACACATAGTGATGTTTTCATACCTTGCTCTGACTTTTAATAACCTCCCCTCAACTACCTCTTCAACCTCATATGACAAAGGCAAAAACCCTTTTGAGAACAAGATAACCACACCCCCACTTTTTGAGTTTTTATGACTACACACCACTGTCCCCCTCCCACTCCTGTTGCCACATAACTTCATTTTCCAAATTACTATGCGTTTCTTGTAGAACAATTATGTCACTTCCCTTTCCCCTAATTGACTCATACATCATGGCTCTTTTTTTAACATCTCTTGCCCCATTTACGGTTAAAGAAGAGATCTTAAAACTGCTCATGGATAAAAAAATATATATACAGAGGAAGATCCAGCCACCACATCTCTTTACAGAGTTAAGACTGCAACTGAACTCTTTCATTTTCTTTAGAATTTACATCACTTATCACTCTTGTGACCACTTTCTTGAGTCTAGCAATTTCAGGGCTTTTCAAACTTCCCCCTGTAATGTTTGACATCAGAAACTTTGCAGATTCAATAAACAATTCACGTTCAGGGAAAAAATCAATTACATTGTAATCCTGCATATATTTCTTCCCTTTTGTCAACTTCAGAAATTGACGTATCCTCTCGATCCCATACCTCCCTTCCACCCCATTTATCTCACTATTTTGTTGTGACGCGTCAGATGACTCACTCTCACTATCCTCCCCAGAAGAATACTCCACCATCTCTACACCTTGTTCATCTTCAATTGATTTATCAAACTCTACCTTTCTCTTAGAATTAGACCCTTCACCACCCCTTACATTCTTCCTTTTACTCCTCGGTATTTTGAAAACATCCGCTTCCTTTTCCATTATTTCAATCTCCTCTTGACTTCCAATTTCATTTTCCAGCACCACCTCAGCGACGGCAGTCGCAATCTCACCTACTGTTTCCCCTCCCTCTTTGTTCTGATCTACCACAATTGCCCCCGTATCCACACTGCCTTCCTCTCCTGCTTTTCCAACCACATCTTTCCACCTTCTCAATGCTCCTGTACCCTTATTATGTTCATCCCTTCGCGGTGTTGCGTTAATTGCACTCGCACTAAAACTACTACCAGGCTCAGCGCGCTCATTTTCGGGACAACTACGCACCAAATGCCCCTCTCTTCCACATCCAAAGCATTTCATTGATTCAGTAGATACATAGAAGACATAATCAAATCCATCAATCTTAAAGCTAAACGCTAAATTCAGTTAATCTCCTTCCTTTTTAAAATCATATGCACTTGTCTCCTATGAGACACGACATGTTTCAACAACGGAGATTTGCATCCAAAAAATAACCTTCTTTATTGTAGATACTATTTGACCATGACGAGATAACTCTCGCTCTAACACTTCATCTCTAACAAATGGTGGCACGACAGAAAGCATGACTTTCTTCGCCGGATTCATAAGCGGAAATACCGGCGTCTGTGTCTCCCTTAATAACACAACACCCTCTCAACTATTTTATTCACCTTTTCAATTGAATCTAAGAATATCACTACAGCGCTATTCATCCTTGAGGCTGATTTGATGCTATCATACCCAAGCTACATTCTTCCACTGAACACCCTGTCGCAGCAGGAATCTTTACTCCATGACTCCGACTAAGTTTTCAAACTCTCCATTTTCACGAGTGGTCATAGCAACCAGCCCCACCGCTGGTTGTGCCCTCGCGAAAAAAACCAACCTCAAAGATCCCACCACCCCTATACGTGCTTAGTGATAGTTTAAACAAGATACCCTTAAAACAACTAAACTAATCAATATATATATATATACATACAAAAACCCGATAGAGTGAAAAATAAATTCCATTCGCTCTCACAATCACCCCTGCTTGACGACTCACTCCCAGCATGCACTCCCAGCATGCACTCCGACGAGAGAGAGGAGAAGAGGGGAGAGGAGGGGAGAGGAGATGATATTAGAGAGGAGAGGAGAGGAGAGGAGAGGAGAGGAGAGGAGAGGAGAGGAGAGGAGATGATATTAGAGGGGAGAGGAGATGAGAGAGGAGAGAAGAGGGGAGAGGAGGGGAGAGGAGATGATATTAGAGGGGAGAGGAGAGGAGAGAGGAGAGAAGAGGGGAGAGGAGGGGAGAGGAGAGGAGATGATATTAGAGAGGAGAGGAGAGGAGAGGGGAGGGGAGGGGAGGAGATGATATTAGAGGGGAGAGGAGATGAGAGAGGAGAGAAGAGGGGAGAGGAGGGGAGAGGAGATGATATTAGAGGGGAGAGGAGAGGGGTTAATCAATGTCTGTAACAGCTGGATCTCAGGGTTTCCAACCGCATATCTGGAAGAAACCTCAGAGACACATAGAGAAGATCAGCCTTTCCAACCTGGAGGACAGAGAAACAGAGTGAGGAGAGGAGGGGAGAGGACAGAGAGAAGGAGATCAGCCTTTCCAACCTGGAGTACAGGGAAACAGAGAGAGGAGAGGAGGGGAGGGGACAGAGAGAAGGAGATCAGCCTTTCCAACCTGGAGGACAGGGAAACAGAGAGAGGAGAGGAGGGGAGAGGACAGAGAGAAGGAGATCAGCCTTTCCAACCTGGAGTACAGGGAAACAGACAGAAGGAGATCAGCCTTTCCAACCTGGAGGACAGGGAAACAGAGAGAGGAGAGGAGGGGAGAGGACAGAGAGAAGGAGATCAGCCTTTTCCAACCTGGAGGACAGAGAAACAGAGAGAGGAGAGGAGGGGAGAGAGAGAGAGAAGGAGATCAGCCCTCCAACCTGAAGGACAGGGAAACAGAGAGAGGAGAGGAGGGGAGAGGACAGAGAGAAGGAGATCAGCCCTCCAACCTGAAGGACAGGGAAACAGAGAGAGGGAGATCAGCCCTCCAACCTGAAGGACAGAGAAACAGAGAGAGGAGAGGAGGGGAGAGGACAGAGAGAAGGAGATTAGCCTTTCCAACCTGGAGGACAGAGAAACAGAGAGAAGGAGATCAGCCTTTCCAACCTGACGGACAGAGAAACAGAGAGAGGAGAGGAGGGGAGAGGACAGAGAGAAGGAGATCAGCCCTCCAACCTGAAGGACAGGGAAACAGAGAGAGGAGAGGAGGGGAGAGGACAGAGAGAAGGAGATCAGCCCTCCAACCTGAAGGACAGGGAAACAGAGAGGAGAGGACAGAGAGAAGGAGATCAGCCCTCCAACCTGGAGGACAGAGAAACAGAGAGAGGAGAGGAGGGGAGAGGACAGAGAGAAGGAGATCAGCCCTCCAACCTGAAGGACAGGGAAACAGAGAGAGGAGAGGAGGGGAGAGGACAGAGAGAAGGAGATCAGCCTTTCCAACCTGGAGGACAGGGAAACAGAGAGAGGAGAGGAGGGGAGAGGACAGAGAGAAGGAGATCAGCCTTTCCAACCTGGAGGACAGAGAAACAGAGAGAGGAGAGGAGGGGAGAGGACAGAGAGAAGGAGATCAGCCCTCCAACCTGAAGGACAGAGAAACAGAGAGAGGAGAGGAGGGGAGAGGACAGAGAGAAGGAGATCAGCCATCCAACCTGAAGGACAGGGAAACAGAGAGGAGAGGAGGGGAGAGGACAGAGAGAAGGAGATCAGCCCCCAACCTGAAGGACAGAGAAACAGAGAGAGGAGAGGAGGGGAGAGGACAGAGAGAGGGGAGGAGGGGAGAGGACAGAGAGAAGGAGATCAGCCTTTCCAACCTGGAGGACAGAGAAACAGAGAGAGGAGAGGAGGGGAGAGGACAGAGAGAAGAAGATCAGCCTTTCCAACCTGACGGACAGAGAAACAGAGAGAGGAGAGGAGGGGAGAGGACAGAGAGAAGGAGATCAGCCCTCCAACCTGAAGGACAGGGAAACAGAGAGAGGAGAGGAGGGGAGAGGACAGAGAGAAGGAGATCAGCCCTCCAACCTGAAGGACAGGGAAACAGAGAGAGGAGAGGAGGGGAGAGGACAGAGAGAAGGAGATCAGCCCTCCAACCTGAAGGACAGGGAAACAGAGAGGAGAGGACAGAGAGAAGGAGATCAGCCCTCCAACCTGGAGGACAGAGAAACAGAGAGAGGAGAGGAGGGGAGAGGACAGAGAGAAGGAGATCAGCCTTTCCAACCTGGAGGACAGAGAAACAGAGAGAGGAGAGGAGGGGAGAGGACAGAGAGAAGGAGATTAGCCTTTCCAACCTGGAGGACAGAGAAACAGAGAGAAGGAGATCAGCCTTTCCAACCTGACGGACAGAGAAACAGAGAGAGGAGAGGAGGGGAGAGGACAGAGAGAAGGAGATCAGCCCTCCAACCTGAAGGACAGGGAAACAGAGAGAGGAGAGGAGGGGAGAGGACAGAGAGAAGGAGATCAGCCCTCCAACCTGAAGGACAGGGAAACAGAGAGGAGAGGACAGAGAGAAGGAGATCAGCCCTCCAACCTGGAGGACAGAGAAACAGAGAGAGGAGAGGAGGGGAGAGGACAGAGAGAAGGAGATCAGCCCTCCAACCTGAAGGACAGGGAAACAGAGAGGAGAGGACAGAGAGAAGGAGATCAGCCCTCCAACCTGGAGGACAGAGAAACAGAGAGAGGAGAGGAGGGGAGAGGACAGAGAGAAGGAGATCAGCCTTTCCAACCTGGAGGACAGAGAAACAGAGAGAGGAGAGGAGGGGAGAGGACAGAGAGAAGGAGATTAGCCTTTCCAACCTGGAGGACAGAGAAACAGAGAGAAGGAGATCAGCCTTTCCAACCTGACGGACAGAGAAACAGAGAGAGGAGAGGAGGGGAGAGGACAGAGAGAAGGAGATCAGCCCTCCAACCTGAAGGACAGGGAAACAGAGAGAGGAGAGGAGGAGAGGACAGAGAAGGAGATCAGCCCTCCAACCTGAAGGACAGGAAACAGAGAGGAGAGGACAGAGAGAAGGAGATCAGCCCTCCAACCTGGAGGACAGAGAAACAGAGAGAGAGGAGAGGAGGGGAGAGGACAGAGAGAAGGAGATCAGCCCTCCAACCTGAAGGACAGGGAAACAGAGAGAGAGAGGGGGAGAGGACAGAGAGAAGGAGATCAGCCTTTCCAACCTGGAGGACAGGGAAACAGAGAGAGGGAGGAGGAGGAGAGGACAGAGAGAAGGAGATCAGCCTTTCCAACCTGGAGGACAGAGAAACAGAGAGAGGAGAGGAGGGAGAGGACAGAGAGAAGGAGATCAGCCCTCCAACCTGAAGGACAGAGAAACAGAGAGAGGGAGAGGAGGAGAGGACAGAGAGAAGGAGATCAGCCCATCCAGCCTGAAAGGACAGGAAACAGAGAGGGAGAGGACAGAGAGAAGGAGATCAGCCCTCCAACCTGGAGGACAGAGAAACAGAGAGGAGAGGAGGGGAGAGGACAGAGAGAAGGAGATCAGCCTTTCCAACCTGGAGGACAGAGAAACAGAGAGAGGGAGGGAGAGGACAGAGAGAAAGGAGATTAGCCTTTCCAACCTGGAGGACAGAGAAACAGAGAAGGAGATCAGCCTTTTCCAACCTGACGGACAGAGAAACAGAGAGGAGAGGAGGGGAGAGGACAGAGAGAAGGAGATCAGCCCTCAACCTGAAGGACAGGGAAACAGAGAGAGGAGAGGAGGGAGGAGGACAGAGAGAAGGGGAGATCAGCCCTCCAACCTGAAGGACAGAAACAGAGAGGAGAGGACAGAGAAGGAGATCAGCCCTCCAACCTGGAGGACAGAGAAACAGAGAGAGGAGAGGAGGAGAGGACAGAGAGAAGGGAGATCAGCCCTCCAACCTGAAGGACAGGAAACAGAGAGAGGAGAGGAGGGGAGAGGACAGAGAGAAGGAGATCAGCCTTTCCAACCTGGAGGACAGGGAAACAGAGAGAGGAGAGGAGGGGAGAGGACAGAGAGAAGGAGATCAGCCTTTCCAACCTGGAGGACAGAGAAACAGAGAGAGGAGAGGAGGAGAGGACAGAGAGAAGGAGATCAGCCCTCCAACCTGAAAGGACAGAGAAACAGAGAGAGGGAGAGAGGAGGGAGAGGACAGAGAGAAGGAGATCAGCCATCCAACCTGAAGGACAGGGAAACAGAGGAGAGGAGGGGAGAGGACAGAGAGAAGGAGATCAGCCCCCAACCTGAAGGACAGAGAAACAGAGAGAGGCGAGGAGGGGAGAGGACAGAGAGAGGGGAGGAGGGGAGAGGACAGAGAGAAGGAGATCAGCCTTTCCAACCTGGAGGACAGAGAAACAGAGAGAGGAGAGGAGGGGAGAGGACAGAGAGAAGGAGATCAGCCTTTCCAACATGACGGACAGAGAAACAGAGAGAGGAGAGGAGGGGAGAGGACAGAGAGAAGGAGATCAGCCCTCCAACCTGAAGGACAGGGAAACAGAGAGAGAGAGAGGAGGGAGAGGACAGAGAGAAGGAGATCAGCCCTCCAACCTGAAGGACAGGGAAACAGAGAGAGGAGAGGAGGGGAGAGGACAGAGAGAAGGAGATCAGCCCTCCAACCTGAAGGACAGGGAAACAGAGAGGAGAGGACAGAGAGAAGGAGATCAGCCCTCCAACCTGGAGGACAGAGAAACAGAGAGAGGAGAGGAGGGGAGAGGACAGAGAGAAGGAGATCAGCCTTTCCAACCTGGAGGACAGAGAAACAGAGAGAGGAGAGGAGGGGAGAGGACAGAGAGAAGGAGATCAGCCCTCCAACCTGAAGGACAGAGAAACAGAGAGAGGAGAGGAGGGGAGAGGACAGAGAGAAGGAGATCAGCCATCCAACCTGAAGGACAGGGAAACAGAGAGGAGAGGAGGGGAGAGGACAGAGAGAAGGAGATCAGCCCCCAACCTGAAGGACAGAGAAACAGAGAGAGGAGAGGAGGGGAGAGGACAGAGAGAGGGGAGGAGGGGAGAGGACAGAGAGAAGGAGATCAGCCTTTCCAACCTGGAGGACAGAGAAACAGAGAGAGGGAGATCAGCCCTCCAACCTGAAGGACAGAGAAACAGAGAGAGGAGAGGAGGGGAGAGGACAGAGAGAAGGAGATCAGCCTTTCCAACCTGGAGTCCTTCTTCTTCCTTCTTCTTCTTCTCCTTCTCCTTCTTCTTCACAAACTCCTTCTCCTTCTGCTTCTGCTTCTCCTTCTTCTTCTTCTCCTTCTCCTTCTTCTCCCTCTTCTTCTTCTTCTTCTTCTCCTTCTCCTTCTTCTTCTTCTTCTTCTCCTTCTTCTCCTTCTCCTTCTTCTTCTTCTTCTTCTCCTTCTGCTTCTCCTTCTTCTCCTTCTCCTTCTTCTTCTTCTCCTTCTCCTTCTTCTCCTTCTTCTCCTTCTCCTTCTTCTCCTTCTCCTTCTTCTCCTTCTCCTTCTTCTTCTTCTCCTTCTCCTTCTTCTCCTTCTTCTCCTTCTCCTTCTTCTCCTTCTCCTTCTTCTCCTTCTCCTTCTCCTTCTTCTCCTTCTCCTTCTCCTTCTCCTTCTTCTTAGAGCAACAGCGGTGTATTTAATCAGAGTATTTAATCAAACTAATAGCGGTGTATTTAATCAGAGTATTTAATCAGAGTAACAGTGGTGTATTTAATCAGAGTATTTAATCAGAGTAACAGTGGTGTATTTAATCAGAGTCACAGCGGTGTATTTAATCAGAGTATTTAATCAGAGTATTTAATCAGAGTAACAGTGGTGTATTTAATCAGAGTAACAGCGGTGTATTTAATCAGAGTAACAGCGGTGTATTTAATCAGAGTAATAGCGGTGTATTTAATCAGAGTATTTAATCAGAGTATTTAATCAGAGTAACAGCGGTGTATTTAATCAGAGTAACAGCGGTGTATTTAATCAGAGTAACAGCGGTGTATTTAATCAGAGTAACAGCGGTGTATTTAATCAGGGTAACAGCGGTGTATTTAATCAGAGTAACAGTGGTGTATTTAATCAGAGTAACAGCGGTGTATTTAATCAGAGTAACAGAGGTGTATTTAATCAGAGTAACAGAGGTGTATTTAATCAGAGTATTTAATCAGAGTAACAGCGGTGTATTTAATCAGAGTCACAGTGGTGTATTTAATCAGAGTAACAGTGGTGTATTTAATCAGAGTAACAGCGGTGTATTTAATCAGAGTAACAGCGGTGTATTTAATCAGAGTCACAGCGGTGTATTTAATCAGAGTAACAGCGGTGTATTTAATCAGAGTATTTAATCAGAGTAACAGCGGTGTATTTAATCAGAGTAACAGTGGTGTATTTAATCAGAGTATTTAATCAGAGTAACAGCGGTGTATTTAATCAGAGTAACAGCGGTGTATTTAATCAGAGTAACAGCGGTGTATTTAATCAGAGTATTTAATCAGAGTAACAGCGGTGTATTTAATCAGAGTCACAGAGGTGTATTTAATCAGAGTAACAGAGGTGTATTTAATCAGAGTAACAGAGGTGTATTTAATCAGAGTATTTTATCAGAGTAACAGCGGTGTATTTAATCAGAGTCACAGTGGTGTATTTAATCACAGTAACAGTGGTGTATTTAATCAGAGTAACAGCTGTGTATTTAATCAGAGTAACAGCGGTGTATTTAATCAGAGTCACAGCGGTGTATTTAATCAGAGTAACAGCGGTGTATTTAATCAGAGTATTTAATCAGAGTAACAGCGGTGTATTTAATCAGGGTATTTAATCAGAGTAACAGCGGTGTATTTAATCAGAGTAACAGCGGTGTATTTAATCAGAGTATTTAATCAGAGTAACAGCGGTGTATTTAATCAGAGTCACAGAGGTGTATTTAATCAGAGTATTTAATCAGAGTAACAGCAGTGTATTTAATCAGAGTATTTAATCAGAGTAACAGTGGTGTATTTAATCAGAGTCACAGCGGTGTATTTAATCAGAGTATTTAATCAGAGTATTTAATCAGAGTAACAG